>NC_083725.1:55017257-55320287 GCF_028564815.1 Eubalaena glacialis | reverse complement strand
CTTCACAACAGCTGTTTGACATAGCACTTCTAATGACGTATTTATAGGTCTGTTCCTGCACAAAACTTGGAACACTCCAAGGGCAGCAACTACATGTATCTCCTGTGCTTAGTATGGTACCTGATGCAGAGTAGGTGGGCTGGGAGTGTCAAGCAAATGAAGTAAATTCTTTCACCTTGAGTGCTTGGTATAGACAGGTATTATTAACCTGTATTATAGGTGTAAAAACTGAGGTTTATGGAACTTAAACTAAGTTGTCTAACTCAAATAAAAGGCAGAACAGTGCCTCAAATATGACCCTAAATCCAGATCACTGCCACCATGCAATATTGTCTCTGTGCTGAGGGCCAAGATACACACTGAACCAAAGGGCTGACAAGACATACCTTTGTGGAGCAGCAAGGGAAATGGCAACACCCAAGTTTGTGTCCATAAAATGACCTGATAATAAATTCCAAAGCTCTGTGTCAACATTCACCTGAACATTGCAGAGATGACTCCTGAGGGACTGTAGGATAAGAGAATGTCCCCGGAATTTTACAGTGGTTGCTGAAAAAATGATTTCTGTTTAGACAAAATATTCCTTTTGACCTTAGTTAAAGCACCTCAGCTAATGCATGTAACTTAAATCTGATGTATGAAGAGTACACTGGTTTCGAGGCTTGAATCCTGGTTGGACATCTACCACTAACATGCTTATTACATATACAAAGCTCCTCATTTAAGAAAGCAATTTTTTGGATTATTTTTTCTTATTGCATAAAATGGGCCATGCCACAGATGTGAGGCACTAAGTCAATTCCAGTTCCATTCCCTTTGGGTTGCTTCACGTGCTTCATGATGTATCTTTTCATTCCTTTCCTCCCTCCCTTCTTCCCTCCCTCCCTCCCTCCCTCCCTCCCTCCCTCCTTCCTTCCTTTCTTCCTTCCTTCCTTGTATTATGGTAAGGACACTTAAAATTAGACCTACCCTCTTAAATTTTTTAGTGTACATTACAGTATTATCACTTCACACCTGTTAGGATAACTATTAATCAAAAAAAACTCACAAAGGATAACAAGTGTTGGTGAGGATGTGGAGAAATTGGAACCCTTGTGCAAAACGCAAAATGCAAAATGTCGCAACATCTGTGGAAAACAGTATGGAAGTTCCTTAAAAAATTGAAAACAGACTGCCACCTGATCCAGCAATCCCACTGCTGGGTATATATCCAAAAAAATTGAAATCAGGATCTCAAAAGAGGTATTAGCACCCCCATGTTCATTGCAACATTATTCAGAGTAGCCTAACAACCTAAATGTCCATTGGTGGATAAATGGATAAAGAAAATGTGTCACTTCTGAAGAGACATTTTTCCAAAGAAGACATACAGATGGCAATCAGGTACATGAAAAGGTGCTCAACATCACTAACCATCAGGGAGATGCAAATCCAAACCCCAATGAGATATCACATCATACCTGTTAGAATGGCTCTTATCAAAAAGAGAAGAAATAACAAGCATTTGCAAGGATGTGGAGAAAAGGGGACCCTTGCACACTTTGGTGGGAATATAAATTGGTGCAGCCACTGTGGAAGACAGTTTGGAGGTTCCTCAAAAAGTTAAAAATCACACTGCCATATGAACCCAGCAATTCCAACGCTGGGTATTTATCCAAAGAAATGAAATCAATATCTTGAAAAGATATCTGTACCCTAATGTTCGTTGCAGCATTATTTACAATAGCCAAGATATGGAAGTAACCTGAGTCCATTGATGGACAAATGGATAAAGAAAACGTGGATAAAGAAAATATTGTTCAGCCTTGAAATAGAAGGAAATCCTGCTATTTGTGACAACGTGGATGAAACTTGAGGGCATTATATTAAGTTAAATAAGACAGATAAAGACAAATACTGTATGATCTCATATATACCATGGAAAGGAAAAATATCTTGCTTATAATGTTCTTGTGAGAACTTAATGTATAACATTTGTGAAGGGACTACCCCAGTATCTGATGCATAATTACAGTAATGGAAGCAATTGTTATTATTAGTCTTACTTGTTTTAGAACATCTCTAAATATAAGTTATAACATTAATTTGAAGTTGACTTTGGGGAGGAGTGAAGAGAAGACTACTGCAGCCATCCTAACCTATGGCTCAGCGCCCAGCTGGCCTCTGCTGTGCTGCAAAGGCAGCCTCTTTCTCTTTTGTGGACTCTGAATTTTTATCATTATACAGTGTCCTTCTTTATCTTTCTTTATGGCCTTTGTTTTAAGGTCTATTTTGTCTGATACCAGTGTTGGGACCCTGCTTTTTTGTCATTTCTGTTTGCATCAGATGTCTTTTTTCCATCCCTTTGCTTTCAGTCTGTGTGTGTCCTTTGCCCTGAAGTGGGTCTCTTGTAGGCAGCATATTGTAGGCTCTTGTATTTTTATCCGATCTGCCACTCTCTGTCTTTAGATTGAGCATTTTATGGACTCTGAATTGTATATAACTGTGTGCCTAGCTGTTTCTGAACACTCGATTCAGGTTTATTATTATTTAGTTTCTATTACTCTTAATTCTATTTGCACTGGCATAGGTTATTGTTTATGATATTAAATGAGTTAATCTGATAAATAATTGTTCTATGGGAGAGGGGTTCCATATTGCACTGCAGTGATCTGTTTTTCTGACTCTGTTTCCCAATAGACAGTTGATTTTCAAGGGCATTACTCTTGATTTGGTCATCCATTTATCTCCAGAGTCTTGTCAGTGCTTGGCTCGTAGTAGGTGCTTAGTAAATGATCATTACATGGAGGAAGAAATAATTGAAGGAATGAGAGGCAAAAAAATCCTGAGGCTCGCCCCGCCTCCTCCGTACCGCTCCCTCCCCCCGGCCTGACTGAGCCAGAGCCCCCGAATCAGCTGCTCCTTTAACCCCGTTCTGTCTGGGCAGGGAACAGACGCCCTCAGGGGACCTACATGCAGAGGCGGGTCCAAATCCAAAGCTGAACCCCGGGAGCTGTACGAACAAAGAAGAGAAAGGGAAATCTCTCCCAGCAGCCTCAGAAGCAGCGGATGAAAGCTCCACAAACAACTTGATGTGCCTGCATCTGTTGAATACCTGAATAGACAACGAATCATCCCAAATTTAGGAGATGGACTTTGGGAGCAGGATATATTAACTTTTCCCCTTTTCCTTTTTTTTGTGAGTGTAGATGTGTATGCTTCTGGGTGAGATTTTGTCTGTATAGCTTTGCTCTCACCGTTAGTCCTAGGGTTAGGTCCGTCCGTTTTTTTTTTTTTTGGCTTAAAAATTTTTTTTTTCCCTAATAAATGTTTTCTTAATAATTTTTTCCTTATTTTCTATTTTTAAAAAAAATTTTTAATAAGTTTTTTCATATTTTTTATTTTAAAAAATTAAAAAATTTTTTTTCTTAATAAATTTTTTCTAAATAATTTTTTTCTTATTTTTAGTATAAAAAATTAATAAATCTATTTTTAAAAATTAAAAAAAAATTTTTTTTCTTAATAAATTTACTCTTAATAATTTTTTTCTTATTTTTTATTATAATTGCTTTATTTTACTTTATTTTATCCTCTTTTTTTCTTTCTTTCCATTTTTTCTCCCTTTTATTCTGAGCCGTGTGGATGAAAGGCTCTTGGTGCTCCAGCCAGGCATCAGGGCTGTGCCTCTGAGGTGGGAGAGCCAACTTCAGGACACTGGTCCACAAGAGACCTCCCAGCTCCACGTAATACCAAACGGCGAAAATCTCTCAGAGATCTCCATCTCAACATCAAGACCCAGCTTCACTCAACGACCAGCAAGCTACAGTGCTGGACACCCTATGCCAAACAACTAGCAAGACAGGAACACAGCCCCATCCATTAGCAGAGAGGCTGCCTAAAATCATAATAAGGCCACAGACACCCCAAAACACACCACCAGACGTGGACGAACCCACCAGAAAGACAACATCCAGCCTCATCCACCAGAACACAGGCACTAGTTCCCTCCACCAGGAAACCTACACAACCCACTGAACCAACCTTAGCCACTGGGGACAGATACCAAAAACAACGGGAACTACGAACCTGCAGCCTGTGAAAAGGAGACCCCAAACACAGTAAGATAAGCAAAATGAGAAGACAGAAAAACACACAGCAGATGAAGGAGCAGGGTCAAAACACACCAGACCTAACAAATGAAGAGGAAATAGGTAGTCTACCTGAAAAAGAATTCAGAATAATGATAGTAAGGATGATCCAAAGTCTTGGAAATAGAATAGACAAAATGCAAGAAACATTTAACAAGGACGTAGAAGAACTAAAGAGGAACCAAGAAACGATGACAAGCACAATAAATGAAATTAAAAATACTCTAGATGGGATCAATAGCAGAATAACTGAGGCAGAAGAACGGATAAGTGACCTGGAAGATAAAATGGTGGAAATAACTACTGCAGACCAGAATAAAGAAAAAAGAATGAAAAGAACTGAGGACAGTCTCAGAGACCTCTGGGACAACATTAAACGCACCAACATTCGAATTATAGGGGTCCCAGAAGAAGAAGAGAAAAAGAAAGGGACTGAGAAAATATTTGAAGAGATTATAGTTGAAAACTTCCCTAATATGGGAAAGGAAATAGTTAATCAAGTCCTGGAAGCACAGAGAGTCCCATACAGGATAAATCCAAGGAGAAACACACCAAGACACATATTAATCAAACTATCAAAAATTAAATATAAAGAAAACATATTAAAAGCAGCAAGGGAAAAACAACAGATAACACACAAGGGCATCCCCATAAGGTTAACAGCTGATCTTTCAGCAGAAACGCTGCAAGCCAGAAGGGAGTGGCAGGATATACTTAAAGTGATGAAGGAGAAAAACCTACAACCAAGATTACTCTACCCAGCAAGGATCTCATTCAGATTTGATGGAGAAATTAAAACCTTTACAGACAAGCAAAAGCTGAGAGAGTTCAGCACCACCAAACCAGCTTTACAACAAATGCTAAAGGAACTTCTCTAGGCAAGAAACACAAGAGAAGGAAAACACCTACAATAACAATCCCAAAACATTTAAGAAAATGGGAATAGGAACATACATATCGATAATTACCTTAAATGTAAATGGATTAAATGCTCCCACCAAAAGACACAGACTGGCTGAATGGATACAAAAACAAGACCCATATATATGCTGTCTACAAGAGACCCACTTCAGACCTAGAGACACATACAGACTGAAAGTGAGGGGATGGAAAAAGATATTCCATGCAAATGGAAATCAAAAGAAAGCTGGAGTAGCAATTCTCATATCAGACAAAATAGACTTTAAAATAAAGACAATTACAAGAGACAAAGACGGACACTATATAATGATCAAGGGATCGATCCAAGAGGAAGGTATAACAATTGTAAATATTTATGCACCCAACATAGGAGCACCTCAATACATAAGGCAAATACTAACAGCCATAAAAGGGGAAATCGACAGTAACACAATCATAGTAGGGGACTTTAACACCCCACTTTCACCAATGGACAGATCATCCAAAATGAAAATAAATAAGGAAACACAAGCTTTAAATGATACATTAAACAAGATGGACTTAATTGATATTTATAGGACATTCCACCCAAAAACAACAGAATACACATTTTTCTCAAGTGCTCATGGAACATTCTCCAGGATAGATCATATCTTGGGTCACAAATCAAGCCTTGGTAAATTTAAAAAAATTGAAATCGTATCAAGTATCTTTTCCGACCACAACGCTATGAGACTAGATATCAATTACAGGAAAAGATCTGTAAAAAATACAAACACATGGAGGCTACACAATACACTACTTAATAACGAAGTGATCACTGAAGAAATCAAAGGGGAAATCAAAAAATACCTAGAAACAAATGACAATGGAGACACGACGATCCAAAACCTATGGGATGCAGCAAAAGCAGTTCTAAGAGGGAAGTTTATAGCAATACAAGCCTACATCAAGAAACAGGAAACATCTCGAATAAACAACCTAAACTTGCACCTAAAGCAATTAGAGAAAGAAGAACAAAAAAACCCCAAAGCTAGCAGAAGGAAAGAAATCATAAAGATCAGATCAGAAATAAATGAAAAAGAAATGAAGGAAACAATAGCAAAAATCAATGAAACTAAAAGCTGGTTCTTTGAGAAGATAAACAAAATTGATAAACCATTAGCCAGACTCATCAAGAGAAAAAAGGAGAAGACTCAAATTAATAGAATTAGAAATGAAAAAGGAGAAGTAACCACTGACACTGCAGAAATACAAACGATCATAAGAGATTACTACAAGCAACTCTATGCTAATAAAATGGACAACCTGGAAGAAATGGACAGATTCTTAGAAATGCACAACCTGCCGAGACTGAACCAGGAAGAAATAGAAAATATGAACAGACCAATCACAAGCACTGAAATTGAAACTGTGATTAAAAATCTTCCAACACACAAAAGCCCAGGACCAGATGGCTTCACAGGCGAATTCTATCAAACATTTAGAGAAGAGCTAACACCTATCCTTCTCAAACTCTTCCAAAATATTGCAGAGGGAGGAACACTCCCCAACTCATTTTACGAGGCCACCATCACCCTGATACCAAAACCAGGCAAAGATGTCACAAAGAAAGAAAACTACAGGCCAATATCACTGATGAACATAGATGCAAAAATCCTCAACAAAATACTAGCAAACAGAATCCAACAGCACATTAAAAGGATCATACACCATGATCAAGTGGGGTTTATTCCAGGAATGCAAGGATTCTTCAATATACGCAAATCAATCAACGTGATACATCATATTAACAAATTGAAGGAGAAAAACCATATGATCATCTCAATAGATGCAGAGAAAGCTTTCGACAAAATTCAACACCCATTTATGATAAAAGTCCTGCAGAAAGTAGGCATAGAGGGAACTTTCCTCAACATAATAAAGGCCGTATATGACAAACCCACAGCCAACATTGTCCTCAATGGTGAAACACTGAAACCATTTCCACTAAGATCAGGAACAAGACAAGGTTGCCCACTCTCACCACTATTATTCAACATAGTTTTGGAAGTGTTAGCCACAGCAATCAGAGACGAAAAAGAAATAAAAGGAATCCAAATCGGAAAAGAAGAAGTAAAGCTATCACTGTTTGCAGATGACATGATACTATACATAGAGAATCCAAAAGATGCTACCAGAAAACTACTAGAGCTAATCAATGAATTTGGTAAAGTAGCAGGATACAAAATTAATGCACAGAAATCTCTTGCATTCCTGTATACTAATGATGAAAAATCTGAAAGTGAAATTAAGAAAGCACTCCCGTTTACCATTGCAACAAAAAGAATAAAATACCTAGGAATAAACCTACCTAAGGAGACAAAAGACCTGTATGCAGAAAATTATAGGACACTGATGAAAGAAATTAAAAATGATACAAATAGATGGAGAGATATACCATGTTCTTGGATTGGAAGAATCAACATTGTGAAAATGACTCTGCTACCCAAAGCAATCTACAGATTCAATGCAATCCCTATCAAACTACCACTGGCATTTTTCACAGAACTAGAACAAAAAATTTCACAATTTGTATGGAAACACAAAAGACCCCGAATAGCCAAAGCAATCTTGAGAACGAAAAATGGAGCTGGAGGAATCAGGCTCCCTGACTTCAGACTATATTACAAAGCTACAGTAATCAAGACAGTTTGGTACTGGCACAAAAACAGAAATATAGATCAATGGAACAGGATAGAAAGCCCAGAGATAAGCCCACGCACATATGGTCACCTTATCTTTGATAAAGGAGGCAAGCATATACAGTGGAGAAAAGACAGCCTTTTCAATAAGTGGTGCTGGGAAAATTGGACAGGTACATGTAAAAGTATGAAATTAGAACACTCCCTAACACCATACACAAAAATAAACTCAAAATGGATTAAAGACCTAAGTGTAAGGCCAGACACTATCAAACTCTTAGAGGAAAACATAGGCAGAACACTGTATGACATAAGTCACAGCAAGATCCTTTTTGACCCAGGTCCTAGAGAAATGGAAATCAAAACACAAATAAACAAATGGGACCTAATGAAACTTAAAAGCTTTTGCACAGCAAAGGAAACCATAAACAAGACCAAAAGACAACCCTCAGAATGGGAGAAAATATTTGCAAATGAAGCAACGGACAAAGGATTAATCTCCAAGATTTACAAGCAGCTCATGCAGCTCAATAACAAAAAAACAAACAACCCAATCCAAAAATGGGCAGAAGACCTAAATAGACATTTCTCCAAAGAAGAGATACAGATTGCCAACAGACACATGAAAGAATGCTCAACATCATTAATCATTAGAGAAATGCAAATCAAAACTACAATGAGGTATCATCTCACACCGGTCAGAATGGCCATCATCAAAAAATCTAGAAACAATAAATGCTGGAGAGGGTGTGGAGAAAAGGGAACACTCTTGCACTGTTGGTGGGAATGTAAATTGATACAGCCACTATGGAGAACAGTATGGAGGTTCCTTAAAAAACTAAAAATAGAACTACCATATGACCCAGCAATCCCACTACTGGGCATATACCCTGAGAAAACCATAATTCAGAAAGAGTCATGTACCAAAATATTCATTGCAGCTCTGTTTACAATAGCCAGGACATGGAAGCAACCTAGGTGTCCATCATCGGATGAATGGATAAAGAAGATGTGGCACATATATACAATGGAATATTACTCAGCCATAAAAAGAAATGAAATGGAGGTGTTTGTAATGAGGTGGATGGAGTTAGAGTCTGTCATACAGAGTGAAGTAAGTCAGAAAGAGAAAAACAAATACAGTATGCTAACACGTATATATGGAATCTAAGGGAAAAAAAAAAAAAAAAAAAAAGAGGTCATGAAGAACCTAGTGACAAGATGGGAATAAAGACACAGACCTACTAGAGAATGGACTTGAGGATATGGGGAGGGGGAGGGGTGAGCTGTGACAGGGTGAGAGAGTGTCATGGACATATATACACTACCAAATGTAAAATAGATAACTAGTGGGAAGCAGCCGCATAGCACAGGGAGATCAGCTCGGTGCTTTGTGACCACCTAGAGGGGTGGGATAGGGGGGGTGGGATAGGGAGTGTGGGAGGGAGGGAGATGCAAGAGGGAAGAGATATGGCAACATATGTATATGTGTAACTGATTCACTTTGTTGTAAAGCAGAAGCTAGCACACCATTGTAAAGCAATTATACTTCAATAAAGATGTTTAAAAAAAAAAAAAAAAAAAAAATCCTAACACAGATATCACATTTTGGGGTTACTTTCAAATCTGAGTTCCTTACTCATTTAATAATGACTATTATTACATAGCTGCTACTAGATTCCCTAAGATGTTATTGTACAATTATACCCACTAAAATTAGATGCTGCATCTACTAGGTGAAAATCAGTTACTCAACTGACTAGGGGTTGATCTTTCACATAACTGATATCATGACGTAGCAACAGTAAAAATAACCCCCTACCACCCTCCTTCCTTCAAGCACTGAATGGGGGCTTTAGATCTGTATCATTTGATTAAGGCCCTTTCTCAAAGAGAGACTGGGAGACTCAATGTCTATGCCTCTCCTTCATGGGGTATAACATGAGCACATCAGAATGCAGATTCCAGGGAGCACTGGGGTGGAATCCCCCTGCTGAGACAGGCAATAGTAACATTCATTGTTGAGGATTTAGCCAATCCCGAGAGCGGACCATCTCTGTATGAACTCCCACGTAATAGGGCTTAGAGAATTTCTGGTTCTTAGAGCACCTCCCTGTTTAGGACTCTCTTTCACTTCTCCTGCAATCAGGAAGACTCTGCTCTGAAACACACTTAGACTGTCCACTGTGAAAATATGAAAAGGTGACAAGTTATGCTATAGTCAGACAGAAAGAAAAAGAATGTTCACATAAAGGGAAAACGGCGACATAGTATTTCAGGAAGCTAGAGTGTTATGGATACATACAATGTTCCTTTTCCTTTCCAAGTGGGGGGGAAGGGGGGAGATGTGAGGGGGTGTCTCTAAGGCCCTGCCAGTGTTGCAGATAAGGTCATGCTGTTCTGCTGTGCTATGACTGCATGCCTTGGAAAATTCCTTCTCTCCTGCCAGGCAACGTGGCTCTGCAAGAATCTCCCCAGGCATGACTTCATAGGGTCTGGTGCATTCTGTAGTTTCATCATAGAAAACCCAGGCAAATGAGATGCCGGGCGACACTCCTGGTTTTCTGTGGTTGTTGGAGCTTTCCTCAGCCCCTCCCTGGGACTGGTTGTTTGGTAATGGCCGCAGAATCAGCCCAGATGTTTGCAGAGTAAATATGATGCTTGACTGTGACTCTGGGAAGCAACTGGGAGGAGGAGTGGGAATGGATAAGAAAGAGGGCCTTATCAGCTGGTACTAAAAGTATCTATGAAAGTCTCATACAGTTATTCTTTTTCCAGCCCTTCCATTCTATTCCAGAGCAAGCAAATTGGGATTAACTACTCTAACCCCTTATTTAGAAATAGTTTACATTGCAGTTGTCTCCTCTCTGATATCTTAATATCTTTCTCTTAATAGTCATTTTAAACTTATTTCTTTTGGATAGATATTTTGTGTGTGTATTCGTATAAACAAATAGAAGGACTCCTCCCATATATGCTTTCTCTCTGTCAATTTTTACTTGATGTTAAAGAAATGGAAAGAAAAAGTAGGAAGGGAAGATCATTTGTTTCTACTTAACTATGCTTATCTGTGAGGCTGAGGTGTTTGCTCCATCAGAACTCTCTTAACTATAGCATACACTGTTCCCCTCTGCCTAGCAGGACATATCAGTGTAATAAGCCTTGCCATCACCTTGGCTATATTCAAACAAATGCTAAATGGTATCTTACTGTTGTAGGGAAACTTAGACCATTACAGTGTAGACGCATTGAGTGGCACCTTTGTAGAGCTGGACCTGACCCAAGGAAGCTGGGGTCCCCTTACTGTCTCCTGTCTCCCTCCTCCCCCCACCGCCCCCATTCTCAAACAAGACAGCCTTGAGCAAACCTAATCGCTAGGCTGATCAGATCTGAGAGTTCCAAGCACTGACTAAACTCTCTCAAGAATACCGCATGACTGAATTGAGACCTTATGTTCGCCACGAATAGCTTCACGTCATCTCCTACACAAGTGGATTATTTCAGAATATCGGTTTATGGACTGACTAAATCTGAATGACCTTGGAAACTTGTTACACTACAGATTCCTAGGTTGTGCTGCCCAAGATTTTGCCTTAGGATGTTTGATAGGCAGCCAAGTTTGCTATGGTTGGGAACTCCAGTCCGAGACAGTGCCTCAAATTACAAGTCACTTTGGACAGAACCCCTGCGCTCATTTGATGCAGTCATTTTCACCTTGTCCTGTCAACTCTGATGCTGTCTGAATGATTTTCAAGTAGAGGAATTGTGCCACTTAGTCATATCTGAATGGAAGGGAACTAGGAGCCCCAGTAGCAGTCTGTTGTGTGAGTTACCCGCCACAAAATGATCCGCTGAGGCTTATCTTCCAGACACACTGAGATCCAAAGAAAGCTGTATAAAGGGATTGTGGGCATAAGACTATCAGATACACCAGTGTGCACACATATGTGCCTACACGTGTACACATGCTCTCACTGCCTTGTCTCTGGGAGCTGTGAACGAAGTCAGCCAAGCTCTTGACCAGGGCTGCTGTGAATGATGGCTCAGGCTGTACACTGCACAGCTCAGGGCATCATTTTCACAGACTGTGATGTGAACGGCCCCCAGAAGTTGTGCAGTGTCCTTGTAGAAAGTTAGACAATTATTTTGAAAACCAGAAGGCACCCACTACTGCCGAATCAAGCAACGTTTGGAGGTGAAAGTTCACAGGATTAGATTCCCTTCTTGCCCTGCAGCGGGATCTCAAGCTCTGCTCTCAGCACATGGGCACACATAGGTACACACTGTACCTTCTGCACTTGCCCTTGCCTTTAATCCAGGCTGATTTGCGAGAGCTTCCCTCCCACACTTCAGTACCACAGATGGATTGGGAAATGCCACAACAAATTAGAGGTGGGGAGTTAGCTCATGGGGGACAATTTCCCAACTCAGGGCTCCTCCAGCCTTCTGGAACTGTTTAATGCCAGTCTTGGCCGTCTTTATCTCCAGAGCCCTTTTCTTGAAACCCAGTCCCATGCAATAAAGCACGTTTATTTCATGCAAACGAAGCTCAGTCGATGCTTATAGTTCCAGCTACCCCAGTTTCCTGGGCACAGCTTGGTTGGGAGGGCCTGGTATGATGGAACATGCACAGCGCAGCGACAGGGTGTGTTCACCACCAAACACAGAGAAGGAAGGGAGCTGCAAAGCTACGGTAGCTAGAGGAGGACTAGCTTTCCTGATTTCAGTTCACGAAAAGCCTCTGGCCTCTACAGTTCACTCGTTTGGCCTGGCATTTGCCCTTGGCCATGAGATGACATTTCATTCAAAGTAAGTCAGGTTAATTCCCAGGCTTGTGGGATCAGGGCTGGAGTCTCCCCTCCATTGCAGTCCTTCCCTCAAAACCAGTCCTAGGCTTTTGCATTTGTTTTTGTTAAGCAATTGGACAGTCCTGAAATGTGAATTTCCTCCAATCTCTTCCACTTTGCAAACTCCACAGAAGCGTGTAACCAGTCATTTAAAACCCACAGGAACACTGACTGTGAGCTAAGGCTTCAGACATGCAAAGCGCACAACCCTGGGGAACAGCAGCGTCCGGGACAGGAGGCTCCCATCACTTCACACGAGGCTGGCGTGGGTTTTTGCGAATCAAACGCACGTAGAAACCCAGTGGTGGCCCAGGTTGGACGCACTGCATGGGAGGCACGGTTGAGTGAGGACCCAGACCAGGGAGCCACCTGTTCCTGTAGCTTGCGTACATGTAGTTCACACCACCTCAGGCCACTCACAGTTTGCTTACCTGCTCATTGTTGCTCTCCCACCATTCCCCATACTCCCTTTGGGGGTGAAACACTCTATTTCCGACTTGTGCTGGGCCAGTCTCCTGTCTTTGTACCTGGTGAGCATGAACAAGGACAGGAGCAAACAGAAAGATGTGATTGTGTGCTTCACTGGCCGGGCTGAGGAAGAGCTGGGGCTGCAGAGGGTGGCCCCTCGCCCGAACAGGGCTCCTGCTTTCACTGCGGTGGCTGACCTGTGATGCTATAGATGGTTGTGATGGTATATCGATAACACTGGGGGGTAATTTTGTTACTCCTTGGTTGAGCCACATGTGATCTACCCTTTTACATTGCCTATTGATCACACTTAATAGTCAGTGGTAAAAAGGATGTAATTCATAGCATCTAAGAAAAAGATTAATATCAGTAAATGAGAATTTTTTTAGTGTTTACCATATGCCAGACCTGGTGCTGGAATTTGACCCAAATGTAGTCCTGGCAACAACTTGTGGCAGAGCCTCTGCTATTATTATATCCATTTTACTGAAGCAGAAACCTAAGATTATAAGGATTAAGTAGATTGATCAAGGATTTTGGACACAGGAATCTAAGTTCAGAACCTACACTTTTAGCCATTATAATGTGTTTGCCTTCTAGTTTAAAAAGTCATTCTTATCATTAATGAACCTTCATTGAGTGGTACTATGTCTGAGCGTGATATTAGAGACTGGTGATGCCAAAAGAGAAAAGAGACGTTCCTTGGATGTGAGAGGTTTACATAACCATTAAGCTGAAGTGTGACAGTCAGTATTGGGCTGCTTGCATTGTGGTGAGTGGCTTAAAACAGCTTTTATATCAGAGTTAGCATTTCACCACACCTGGAAGGTACTAGAAGTTTCATCTAAAATAAGTTATGAGATTTCCAACATTTGTCTGCTACATGGTGCATCAAGATGAACCCTTATATTTGTATGACAGTTTTCAGAGCCAACATGCTTTCACAGAAATAATCTCTTTTTTTAATTCATCAGTTTAAGCCTGTGGGGTAATTAAAGAGGCATTGTTATCCCCATTTGCCAAATGAGGAAACTGAGACTTACTTAACTGACTTGACCAAAATCACAAGCCTAGTGAGTAGAGAATAATAGTCAGTAGAGCTTGCAAGCGTCCAAGACTCTTAAGGTTTATTATCTTTATTACATTTTCCCTTCTAAATCTGGAGCCTGATCTGGTGCCACTTCATCCATGTTCCTGGTATTCAGCAGATAGTGATAAAGTGACTATCAGAAGACCTGTTTACCCTTGATATAGTCACTTTTTAAAAAAGTTTTCTTTTCCTGCTGTCTCAAAATTCATGTTAAATAAAACAAAAGGCAACAAAATTAAAATCATTATTTGTCCTGGGACAAAGGGCTTCCTCATAACTTTTTTCTCTTCTAAGATGTGAAAAGTATTTAGTATTTGAGTGAAAGTGAAATGGCTCATTAAATCAAGCAAAATGGATTACCTTCTTCAGTAAACATTAGTTGAGCATCTATTAAATTCTAGGCAATGGGCTTTGTCCTAGGGATAGAGAGATAAGTAATCCTCAGGTCCTGCCTCATAGAGCTCACAGTCTCATGGGAGAAGGAAGGGGAGAAGACAGTATGTACACAGTAACTTTAGGTCTAAGCCATAAAGAGAATAAAAGAACTTAAAAGACTTTCTTTGAGAAGATAAAGCATCGGACCAAACCAGATTGAGCAGCTTTTATTTCACCAAAGAAAACACCTTGGAAGAGGATCCCTTGTGAAGTACCAATCATCGAAGGACATTCCACATTTCAATAGAAGATATTTTGTATTTGTTTGTGAATTGGGTTGCATAGCCAGAATGCTGCTCTAGAGCTTAAATTAAAAGAATATTAATATTAATAGAATAATAGAAGTATTCATGGTTCCTTACAAAGGGGTCCTTAAAAGTATTTTTGAATATCTTCTGTTAGGCTAATTTACAGTTAATTTACATTTTTTCATAGATAATTTAGGACATCTACACTCTTCATGCCCCAGAGCTCTTCTTTCTGTCTCTATCTATGTCTCTGTCTGTCTCTCTCTCTCAGGTACACACACACATACACACACACTCTGCCAGGTGCCCCTGCTTATGAAACATCTTATTCTCTCATAACCCACTCTCTTTTGGTAAAAGATTTTACAAAACAAAGTAAAAAATACAAATCCCAACTTATTCCAATAAAGCAAGAGATACATTAGACTTATTTAGAACTTTCAAATAGTTCTTGTATTCAAGGTGAAAATGTCATTTACAGATTGGGAAGCTTATCTTTGCTTTTGGATGGGACCCTTCTTCCTGTCTATAACTATAATTACAGCTTAACTATGTTTACCAGATACTTAAATAAACCACATTTTCATTCATTCACTTATTCATTATTCCATTCACCATAATGTACTATTTAAAGTAGCTAATGATGCTTTTATAGTCTCTGCTGCAGGTGTATAATTCTTTCCATTTGGGCTTATTTCAGAACTATAGAACTGTCAATTAAAATAGTTAAAGCTTTTCAGAATTTATAGCTAATAAAATATCAGTGAAAATTACTTCTTTTATATCCATATATCTAATTACTTCTAATAAATCCATATATCTTTTAGGCACTTACTAAAGCAGAGATATACACACAGTTATGCACACATGTACACACATACTCTTGAAGTACTGTTTTACGTGCTTTACAAATATTAACTCAGTTTTCAAATAAAATGCTTTGTGATTATATTCAAGGTCATGATAGAAATAATAATGATAACAGAATATTGAATGTTCCAGGTTCTTTTTGGTATATTATCTTCAATTCTTAAAACTACCCTACAAAGTAGGTGCTATTATCCTTACTCCTAAGAGGCAGGCATTGAGGATCAGGGTCCGTAAGCCCAAGCTTACAAGGTTTATGAATGGGGAACCCAGTATTAGAAAATGTGCCTCTCTGACTCCAAAGCTCATCTTATTTCCATTCATCTTCCATATAAGTAACAGTGTCAGTAATTTTAGAAACAAAACTATGAAGACTTATTATTTACCTTTTCTCTTCTAGGCCCCATTTTGCAAATAAGTAGTAGAGTTAATAAGGATGGCCAGTGGAGGAGCTAGTGTAGGACTTTATATTGTGTTCCCTCATTTGGGTTCCTATAGATGCACTACATATGTTTAATTTACAGCATTCAAACCATTTACTGAATACTCCACGTGCAAGGCACTGTGATAAGGAGCACGTGGATTGCTCTATGCCGTTGATAAGTTCATAGCCTGGAGTGGGAGGATGAAATGTAAGCAGATAATTTTTAAACAACGTGAGAAGTTTTATTATAGAAACGAATACAAGAAGGACTCCTAACCCATACTAGAATGGCAGGAAAAACTTCAGTGAGATATGATCCTAGGGTAAATCTTGAAAGATGAGTAGGAATGCAGTGTGAAAAGATGGGTAGGCAGGCAGAAGAAAAATCAAGAGCAAACAGCATGGTGTACATGGGGAAACAGTGCTTGGTATTTTTTACTGTAACCTAGGGTAAATAACACAAGGTAAAATGCACGGTGTGGATGGAGAGGCTAAGAAAAAAATGTGGTCAGAGTTGACATTTAGATAAAATACTATGGACTTGAGGGAATGGAACTAGAGATAGAGCGACTCATTCTGTTGCAATAGTTCATGTGAGAGATGATGAGATAATTCCTTGGGGTAGTGATAATACGGAGGAAAATTAGAGAACAGTTTCAAAAATATTTAGGAGGTAGAATGAGTAGGATTATCCATGAGTTTAAGAGAGAGAAGTGTAGAATGCTACCTCAGTTACTGCCTTGGGTGGTGCACTTAACTAAGTTAAGAAAATATAGGAGAAGGAGTATATTTGGAGGAAGAAATAAAAAGCTTAATTTTGGAATATTGGGTTTGAGATGCTGGTGGAACATACAATTGGACAAATTCAGTAGGCACATGGGTTTAAGAATCCAGAAGTTAGGGGACTATTATGTACTTGGGAGCCATTAGCATACAGATGACTGCAAATACCGCGAGAATGGTTGAAAGTGCCCACAGAGAGCAGGTAAACTATGGGGTGGTGGAGGGAAGGGTTACAGACTCGCTCATTCTACCTGTTCACAAACTTCTATAACACTGTTAATGGAAGCATTCCCTCTAAATGTTTTCTGAGTACCTGCTATATGCTAGATACTGAATTCAGGGTTCTTCAATCTGCTATTTTTTTCCCTTTACAGTCTCCAGACTTGTAGATCTGTGCTCAGTATAGCTTTGACACTTTGGTTTCTGGGCCATAATCTTAGCATGAAAAACTGTCACAATAGGTTTAAAAGATTTAAGAATGATTTGTTCTGAAATTAGCTTTAGTTGCCGTCTATGAAGATTTTTTTTTTTTTTTTTTTTGGTTCATTTTGTACCTCCTTTGTCCAGGAAGCTCTAGTTCCTCTTTACTCAGTTCTACAAGAGCCCATGTTCATCTGGTGAATTTGAAAAATATGGGGGTAATCACTCAGGATTGGATAGTAAGTGTAATTTCTCCATAATGATTTGAATAAAAACTTCCATTTCTTTACTCCCTTTCCCCTGTCTCTCCCAATATCTACTAGACACTGGATTACTGAAATTTCTATATAGGCTACGTGGTCCAGAATGGATAAATGAGTCCAGAATGAGGTGAAAGACTAGAATAAAATGAATAAATTCAAAGAAGAATGTGTATATTAGGTGAAATAGCAGGTATTGTGGGGATGATGCCTGAAGCTAGAAGGAAAAGAGAGTTTGCTATTAGACATAAGGACTCCTTATGGGAGGGAGATTCAGGTAATATGTTTACCAGAGGTAGGATGGCTAAAATGATAATTCTAATTGCATTAGAATTTAATCATTACGATTGAGAAATGAGCCCATGGTGATGGTTTCCTCTTTATATAGGCACTAAAGTAACCCAGAATGATAGCAGAGCTTGGGGTGGACAGAAATTCTTTACCCAGAAGTTGGTAGTAAATAGTAATTTTAAAGAAAGTTGCAAGATAGAGGGATAACTAGATGTCAAGAGCCTCAATGAAGGCGGTTTTTCGCTTTTACATTTCTGTATGACATGTGGAATATGTCTGGAAGTAGCATGGAGTTGCTGACCCCCAGCTCTGTGCCCTGAGGAATATGTGATGTGGAAGGATAAGTAACCTTCTATGAAAGGCCTACAGGGGAAGGAATGTCCTTAGGAGAGAACCAGGTTTTAGGTAAAGAAAATACAGTAAATGGAGTGTTTAGTGAAGAGGTTGAAGTTGAAGGAGGGTCTTTATCAAGAAATAGGGATTACAGACAGAGCCTTCAAATGGTTTGGAAGGGAAAAGTCCAGTGGGTGAAACAAAGACCAGTATGTGTAAATGGAATTTCCCAACACGATACTGTTTCTGAGATGCCAGGAAGATTCCATGGTAAATTCTCTCACCTTCCCTTAATGTCAAGTGCAAAGATTTTCCATCATCCATGAGTGAGGAGGCTGAGGAAGCAAGTGCTGTTGTGAATAGACATCCCATGGCATATTTGGAGGGATGTTTTCTGATACATATTGCAGACTCTCTGAGTATGTGGTTGAGATGAGAGGGGAAAAACAGCATTGAGATCCTAGAGGTCTCAGTAGTAGAGGGAAAAAAGGGACAGAAAAGGAGAAAGCTGAAGGTGCCAGAGGCACATTTCCCTGACTCCATAATTTAGTCAAGGCCTTGTCCTGCCCAAAGTGTTGTTCCTTCCAGTAACTAAAATTATCTTGAGAAATAGTTTTCTTTTACCATCTTCTCTCCCACACTGGCTCACACTATGCCGCATACTCTACTCTTTGAAGGAGCGTTGAGCTAATTCTTCTGAACTCTTAACAACGCCCAGCTCATTTTCTGCTCCCACACTAGGTATCATTCAGTTTAGTGCAAACCACAGGGAGACATTTTCTCCTTTGTGTAGAAACCACTGTACACATATTTTACTTTATTCTATCATCCTTTAAAATATTTAGAGGAAAAAAAAACCCAACCATGGTCTCTCTTAGAGGTCAATGAAAGGAAGATGGAAAATGTTGGAAATTTCATGTATGTCTTCTGTGTAAATTCAATATGGAATGGTCACCAACAGGGCAGGAGAGAAGGATTGGGGAGTTAGTGTGTAGGAGGGTGTTTTTAAAGGAAATCTCTCATTTAAACCATTATAAATGCATCCCATTTACGAAGTAAATTTAAATCCTCTTTTTCCTCAACTGCATTCTGCTATTCAGAATAGAAGTATGGTATGAGCAGAGATAAATGATATGGAAGGAAAGAGTCTTTTCCTCAAAAATAAAAATTATTGAAGTAGTTACAGAACAAATCACTTTGTCACAGAAAACCCAATAAGTGATATTCACACCAAAATTGCTGTCAAGAAGGCAGAGTTTCGAGGCTAAGATTAAGCATAAACCTAGAAAACTAGAGAATTAAAAAAAGATGATGAGTGAATAAAACTTGTGAATGAATACGTGGATGAATAAATGAATAAAATGGAAAGGTAACTTGGGAGGTTATCAAATCTCCAAAGGGCTTTGCTGTTATTGTTGTTGTTTGTTTTGCTTGGTTTTGTTTTGTTTTTATTAAGTGGAAACTGAAGCAACTTTGTAAACTTAGGTCAAGAGACCAAGGAAGAGAGAAAAAAAATTAAAGATGTTTGGGGAAAGGGAATACCTAATGTAGAGTTTTGAGATAAAACAATTACAGAAAAAAAGGAAAGAACACACTTTTTTCACTTATACTTCATAATTAACCAGTTGGCATATACTGCAGGCTTCATCTTCACACCATACCTGGAATCTGACCATTTCTTACCACCCCCTCTATTTACTACCCTGGTCCAAGCCACTGTCATCTTTTACTATGAAAATTATACTAGCTTCCCAAACTGGCCCTGCTTCTGTCCTTATGAAAACCCTCCCCACCACCCAACCCATCCAGTCTCCACACAGCAACCAGAATAATCCCGTCAATAAAAACATCTTTTTTTATCACTTCTCTGCTCAACCCATCTCCCTGAGTAAATCTAAATTTCTTATAACGGTTTACAAAGTCCTATATAATCTTCTCCCTCCCTTATGATCCCATAACTTACTTTTTTCCCCCTTCCCCACTTTGTTCTGCTTGAAGACACCAGGCATCCTCCCACCATAGTACCATTTGCTTTGGCCATTTCCTCTGCCTTCAGTGCTTCCCCACAAAATATCTGGAGAGATTACCTCTTTTAAATCTTTTCTCAAATGTTCCTTTCTCAATCTAGCCTGCCATGATCACCCTGTTTAAAAATGCAAATGTGACCTCACTCTTCCTACCATTTCCTGCTTTTATCTTATCCAACATAATTTATATTTTACTTATTTGTTTTATTTACTGTCTTTTTTTCCAGTAGAACCTTCAAAAGAATGTGAGCTCTATGAAGCCATGATATTAGACTGTTTTCTTCACTGCCATCTTGCCAGTGCCTGTGACATTGCCGAGCTTATTACAGGTGATGATATTTGTTGAATGAATATATGCATAAATGAATGAATAAAAGGAGAACCATGTTATGGGAAAATATTCAGGTGGGGAGGAGGAAAGATGAGCAAGCTCGTGCTAAACGACATGAGATCTCTCCAAGTTGGAATGATAATCAGTGAGAGTAGAATGGGTGGAATTTGAGGTTTGTGAAAGTATGGGTAGAAAAGTGAAATAGCCATTTTGGGCAGGAAGCTTATGGAGTAAGCAAAAAATCTAAGGAAAATGATTGGCAGGTAAAACACAGTAGGTTGTACAAAAGATCCTCATTTAAAAAAAAGTATTTGCCTCTCTTTCATATAGCCCCATTCTTCATACCAAGCTGTCCCATTCTGACATTGAGGAGTTAGATGCTGATTAGACTAAGGTGATAATGGTAACCCATTTTACTTATCAGTTTCAGCCAATGATCATGAGAGAGGGTATTCTGGACATTTCTAATGAATTTTTTAGTCTTATCAAGAAAACACTGGAAAACATGGTCCCTTTTTGCTGGACAGTTGTTTGGATGTGATACCTGACAATGTTACAACCATGCCACGGGCATGAGAGAAGTTAAGGCAACATTCCAAAAAATGGTGGCATGGAAGATTAAAAGAACGTAGGTCCTAGGCAATGTCTCTGAGCCACTGAATTAGCCTCTTTAACCTCAGAACTTCTTTTTATGTGAGATTGGTTTCTTTATAATGTAAGCCACTCTGAATTAGATTTTAGATTCTCTAATGCCAGCACCCTCCTACCTCTTACCTTGCTTCATTACTTTCTCTACCAAGGCTGAGTCCAAGAATTTCTAAGGTTGTTTATAGCATTTACTTATGCTTAGGTATTTATAAGTGTGTGTGTGTGTGTGTGTGTGTGTTTATGAAAACCCTAAAGAAGCAAGTTACTACCAAATACTTTATCTTACCTAACCATTTGTATTCTTTTAAATAGTGTTCCTTTTTTATACATATTATTGTATATAAAAAGTGTGAGAGTCTTCATAGAGTTAGATTTGTATAGAAAAAAAAAGAGGGAGATAGACTGGGTAAAACAAAGTATTATGTTCTCAATAATCCACATTTAGAGAATGCCTAAACAGTTCGCCCTTATAACCATGGTACAAACACCACTGTTCACGTATCAGAAGCTATGCTAACTGTAGTCACAACTAGAGCAGTATTGTGATTTATAAGATTTCAGATGACCAAAATATATTTTTCATATACATTTGGTCTTTCTCCACTGTTCCTGGCTCACAGCTCTAAAAACTCTTGAAATTTCCTAAGTATTGAGAGTGATAAATGTGTCTTCTGTGATATTAATGAGGTGACTTTTGGAACTCAGCTAAGGATGGGGCCTCGTTGCCCAGTGGACCGAACCATGTGATTAGAGGGTTAGAACTTTCAATCCCACCCTTTTGGCCTCCAGGGAAGGGAAAGTGGCTGGAGATTGATTTCAATTGCCAATGGTCAGTGATTTAATCAATCATACCTATGTAAGGAAGCCTCCATAAAAACCCAAAGGACAGGTTTGGAAACTTCCAGGTTGGTGACTTGTAGAGATGTTCAGAGTGCAGTGCCCGGAGAGGGCCTGGAAGCTCTGTGTCTCTTCCCACATACTTTGCCCTATCCACCTCTTCCATCTTGTTCTGAGTTCTATCCTTTTACAATAAATGGGTGATCTAGTAAGTACAGTGTTTCTCTGAGTTCTGTGAGCCACTATAGCAAATTTATCCAAGCTGAGGAGGGGATTGTGGGAACCTCTGATTTATAGCCAGTCAGTCGGAAATACAACTTGGACTTGGGACTGGCTCTGACTTCCAAGGTAGGGGTCGTGGGAACCTCCAATCTATAGCTGGTTGGTGGCAGCTGTAGGGGAGGGCAGACTTGTGGGACTGAACCCTTAACCTGTGGGATCTGATGTTATCTTCAGGTAGGTAGTGTCACAGTTGAGTTGAATTGTCAGACACCCAGTTGGTGTTCAAAGAATTGCTTGTTGGTGTGGGGAGAACCCGCCCATAATTGGAACTGAGTCCAGGAAGCCAGAATAACCAGTTATTATCTGTTCAGTGTTGCGTTCTCAGACTGATGAACTAGTGGGAACTATCACAAGTTCAAGCACTTACAAGGACTTAGATAAAGTTTTTGGTCGCATATGTTTGCAGAATTGGTATTGGCCGGCATGGATTTGCCAAATATTTCCCTCAATCACCTTTCATGTCACTAGACTAGGAAAACGTCAAGAAAAACAAAGAAGAGACAAATGAAGAAAACAAAGCTTAGTGTCCCTATGTACTTATCCGTTACCTAGTCAGTTATAGATCCACATAAAAGTGGTCCTGGCTTTACTCAGTGAGGATTTTGGAATTCTCTTCCAGGCGCCATCCTATTTGAGCCGATTATAGCCAATTTAGGAGCCAGTTTTTGTTTCTCAGTTCTCCCTTTCCCTTTGCCTCCCTGGCTTTGGACAGGATGTTTCTGCCTTTAGTTTTCAATGTTGACTTCGGTCCAGTCATTGTCCCCACTTTCCCTCTGTACCAGTGCAACCTTTCTAGCAGCTCTGGGCACATTCAGCCTTGTTCCCATGTTGGTTTACTCAAACACCAGGCTAGACCTTTGGACTCCAGGCCAAGTTCGGATCGAACACCTACCCTAGGTGATATCTTTAGCGATCACCCAGAAACACAGTTTCTAATTTTAAGATGTATGAGGCAGAGCGCACACACTACATTTTACTTTTCAGATTTATTGACCCATTACCCTTAGGATCATCCTACTTTTATCCTGACAGTGATAAAGTAAGGAGAGAAACTATGAAATAAATTTGAATAGCATTTAAAATATTACAGAAAGCTTTTCTTATATCATTTAATTTTCTCAACAAACTTAAGTAATGTAATTATTATTCAGATAAGGAATCTGTGGCTCAGAAAGCTTCCCAGTCTGGCCAAGGCCCCAGAAGCGGTAAGTCACAGAAATGGGGCTAGAAACCAGACGTCTTACCTCCAGATATCATGCTCCTTATTAACGCCTCACCTTTTTCTTCATTTTATGCTGAAAAAACCCCCTTATCTAAATAATCTGATAACCCATTTGAGAGACTGAAAAGGTCACACATGAAAGTAGCAGTGTGTACTTAGTAGAGTTAGGCTTTGAGCACAATATAAACTTATTTTTTCAAAGGTCAAATTTGACTACACAGTGGCCAAGTGGAATAAATCACCCTCCAGGCCCCCACCATTTCTCTGACAGGAGTTTGCATATACCCAGGAATACACAAAAGTCTGAAGGCTGTGAAAGAGGCATCCCTGAGAAGAAGATCAGCGTTGATGTGTGGGAGACTGTGTGACAGCAGAAGACAGACAGGATGAAGTGGCAGGGTATTTCAGCCACTCTAAGGTGTTACAAAGAGAGCTGAAGGAAAGCGCAAGTCATCCTTTCAAGTCAAACTGGTCAAAGGAGAATTCTAGATGTAAGCAGAAGGGAAGTTCTCATGAGTGAATCTTCAGAGAGGAAGAGTAAGGCCAAATCTAGTTCATTATCACAAAGTAATCTTGCAAAGGAATTCCCCACTCCAGTCTCATCGTTCTGCCCTCTCTGTGCCCATACATAAGTAAACATATTAGAGTGGTTGACTACATGTTCTGGCAGATCTTGTGGTCTCCATATACAGAAAAACAGCATTTGCCCAGACTTGAAATGTCAATTTGATTCATTCAGAGATTTCAGATTAAAAACAAAAACTGAGCACGATCAATAGGCCCAGAAAATAATGTCAGAAATGAATATAAGTTGCAAAAGTATTTGAGAAGCTACCAGGGAACATAGTACTCTGTCCTTTATAAAATAAAAGGAAGGTAGAAGTTGACAGTTGGGGAAGCGATGCAAATAAGCAATTCAAATGTAAAGAATCAGCTATATTGACCCAGTAATTCTATTCAGAGGAATTTATCCTAAAGAAATAATTCAACAGAAGCTTGAAGGCTCCTTTGCAAAGATTTTTCCCTTCAGTGATATATAAAATGGCAAAAACTATACAAAACAAGAAAAAACAAACCACTGGAGAATAGTTTAATAAATTACAGCATAGCAGTATTATGGAAATGTGTTAAATTTTGTATTGAGTAAAGCCTTTCATTTAGCTTCCAGAGAACTCTCGAAGGTTGTATTTTAATCCCACTTAGGATGAGAACTTGTTTTCAGATATGAATCATCTTAAGTCATTGCCTTTTCATTGTGTACTTTCCTTTGACATTGCTACTTCTTTCACAATCAGTAGAAACTCAGGAAGATACAGATTTTAAAACTAATTCCAAGGTGCTTTACAAGCTTACACAACATCCTCAATAGGGAAAACTTTTCAGGGAGGAGCAAAATGTTGACCAGAAGGAGGGTCGCCATATGAGAACAGGATCCGCCGAAAGAAACATTGCAGTAGCATTAATTTAAAATTGCTGGTTGCTATCTTAGGGTTGAGGAGTTTTCAGACAAAATACTTTATTCTTCCTAAAGACCGATGAGTAGTTTTCCAGCAGGAATTTTTCCTAACATTTTTGTGCATGGAAACTGGAAAAGCTTTGGAGTCAGACCAAGCTGGGTAATAATGACAGTGAGAGCCAATATTTACTGAGCCCTTGGAATAGACCAGACACATTCTATACCAAAGTTTACTGATTTAATCATTGCAACAGCCCTTTGAATTAGGTACTTCTATTATCCCTATTTTACAAATGAGGAAGAACTAGGACACAGGGAGATTAAGTAACTTGCCCAAGGTTACTGGATTGGTTAACTATGATGCATATTATCACTAAAATGCTGGTTATAAACACTAACTGGGCCATTTGTTGGGCTATTCTGTCTTTAAATTTTAAATGGCTTAAGGTACACAGGCAAGTGCTATTTTTCAAATCTTTTCATCTTTTTCCTGATCTCCTGGCTTGAGCCGCTGCCTTTGCTTTTTTTTGACCCTTACTACCCTAGAAGATTGGAAGCCTGATCCCTCTTCAGTGTTAACCTCGATTACAGTTTGCCCTTAGCAACTTGGTTTTCTCCATCTGAGAGCCATTGGAGCCCACACCTCAGTGCTTCTCTATGGAAGCAGATTTGCTCTGAAGCTAATGGGGAATCAGGGCCCCTCATTCACAGCAGTCCCTTGCAAGGCCCTGTTCCCACTTTTGTATTCACATTTTTCAACCTTTCTCTTAAATAGAGCCCCCCCGCCCACCCCAACTGCATGAACTTTAAGTCTCACAAAACTTGAATCTACCCCTGCTTCCCAGAGTTTGCCTCCATCTCATAAGGATATCATAAACTAGCTGTGTTACATTAGGAGACTTGCTGATGCTTTCTGAGTTACAATTTCCCTATCTGCAAAATGGAAATGTTGGGGATCAGGTGAGGTAATTTATGAAAGATTCTTGATCTTAGTAGGTGCCTATTACTGTTATTTTCCTACCTGTCATTCTAATAACTTCTATGTCCCGGCAGGTTTTCCCCAGACAGTTCTGGTACAAAATATTTTGTCCTGTTTTCTGTACATGTGGGGACATGTGAGAAATACTTATGAAATACTTATGAAATACTTATGAAACTGTGAGTCCTCCTATGGGATATGACCTGTGTCTTCTCCATTAAATCCTGTGGGTTAATGAATCTTTGATTTTTAGCACCATCCAGACCTGGCTTACATGCTCCCACATGCCCTAACTTAGGCTGCTGTGATTTAGGCTGGATTTGAAAATGATCTGGAGACAGGTGATGTTCTCTT
The DNA here is from genome assembly GCF_028564815.1 of Eubalaena glacialis. NCBI lineage: Eukaryota > Metazoa > Chordata > Mammalia > Artiodactyla > Balaenidae > Eubalaena > Eubalaena glacialis. Next base: position 55,293,974 of record NC_083725.1, on the reverse strand, counting down.
TATTTTATCTCAGCCTGTCACCCCTGTTAATCTCAAATAGAACCCTGTTCTCTTCCTTCATACCCTCATTTCAAATTATAACTAGATATCAGTTTGCTTACTAGTTTATGATCTGTCTTGCTCATTAGCCTGTAAAGTTCATGGGAGCAGGGTCACGTCTGTTCTTTTCACAAACACCTAGCATGGGGCCTGGCATATAGTAGCAACTCAACAAATGCTTTTCTGCATGCGTGCAGCCACGAAGATGGTAAAAGCAAGAACATTTATCAAAGGTGAGCCAGTAATATTTATCCAAACCTGACTCCAACTAAACCGGCTCTCCCCTTCTGTTGTACACAGACGGTCATGCACCAGTTCTTCTTATCTCAACAGAGTTGTTTTGTTTGTCACCCTCCTTTCTTCCTCTAGTCCTCTTCCTTCACCTTGGTTGTTCCCATCTCACATCCGCACACAAAACTTTTCCTTCTTTTTTCTATTCCTCTGTCTCTTAGGCTACTGAGGAACACCCAAAGTGTTTCCAAATACTGCAAAAAATCTTAGTTCCCATTTCTCTCAGCTTTTAAAATCACTTGATTTTGATAAGACCAAGATGAGGTAGTGGTAGTCGAGAGAGGTTGGGGAGTTCCTGGTCCCTGTATGTATGTGAGGGGTGAGGGCTGGGCGAGGGCATGCTTACTGGGACAGTTACCGTTGCCTAAGAGTGGGAATGGCACCCAAAGAGAGGGAAGCAGCCTCAGCAAGTCCTGGGTCTGCCAGATTGTGCTCTTACATGAGCTTCAGGAGAACCATCTCCACTCCATTATACTGGACACAAGGTATTAATCACAGGTCTATGGCTAGGGACCGCCTGTCCACTTTCCTTCTATTCTTCATCCCATTGCTTTAATAGTATCATTTTAATAGAGGAAATTATATTTTTCCTGGTCTTAGGATAATGTCTTGTGGTTTATTATAATCACATATAATTACAACAGATGTATTTACTAATTTTGCCATTTCTAAGCAGATTCCTCATTGTTCAGTGTCTATCACAATAAATCTAAAGTGAGATTTAATTTCATAATGGTAGATAACCAAAGAAACATTACATAAAAATGATGCTATAAGGTCTTATCTTCAGTGTTTAGTCTCTTGTGTTTCTTAAGTACTTACTATGTACCAGATACTGAACTAGTAGTTGCATGGTGATCTAGAAATTCAGGAGTTTATAATGATAGAATGTAATAAAATAATGTATACAGTTATACAGCATCATGTATATTACATGTATATACATATATACACATACTACACATATACACACACAAAATACCACACATATCTCTATATAATCATACACAAATACACACATACAGATAGATATACAGTAATTCTCCAAGTTTTTCTAAATGCATTGGGCTTTAGTTTGCTTGAGATAGGCAGTACATCGTGGTAACTGAGTGTACTGGCTTTGGAGTGAATCAACATGGGTTTGATTCCTAGCAATACCACTTACTCACTGTGTGATTTTGGGTAACTTATATAACTTTTCTTAAATTTCATCTTTGGATAATGAGAGTGGTACTACTTAACTCACAACACTGATGTTTTACATGGATTTTAGCATTTATTTTCACAAAGACATTATGAGGTTGGTACTATTATCATCCCCATTTTACAGATAAAGAAACTGACTCACAGAGTGGTTAAATGACTTGCTCAAACTCACATGGTCGGGGCGGGGGCAAAGTCAGACACATATCTGGGCTGTTGAACTCTAACACTTGTACTCTAGAACATTAGATTAAAGAAAATAACCGAAATTGCCAAAGGGATGACTAAAAGAGAAAATAAAACTCAATTTAAAAAAATCAAGGAGATGCCAAAGAATAGGAAAAGGAGAAAGAGGAAGCATATGTGCCAGGCACTGTTAGGCGTTTTTATACATTGTCTCAAAACATCCTTACAACCCTGGGAAGGGGTAGAGATGACCTTTTTAAAAGGAGAACTGTAGTTCACATAGCTGATGAATGTTGATGTTGCAATTCAATCTAGGTCCTTCTGATTATAAATAATACACTCAGGCATATATTGTGCATCCAGATTTGTAGCATAGTGCTTGGTTCTGTAGTTGGCTTTAAGAAAAATACATTTCACAGCCTCTGAGCTCAAGGAGCTTAGAATCTAATGGGGATGACAAACATGGGTGCTGTAAACAAGAAGAGAACACTACATTCATGGTGAAGGTAACAACACCTATTGTGTGGGTGGCTAGAATGGAAAGATCCTAGGACTACAATGGAAGATGTCATGGCGGACCTTGAACCTCACCTGGCCTGCGAGACTGAAGCTTGGTACCTTGTGCACAGTCACTATTTGTTGAATGCATAAGTGATAAGCAGAGTTAGTTAAGTGAAAAGACATAGTTCTTTTTCTGTTACCTTTCCTCCTCACACAGGACCTATTAGAACTGAAGGGCTTAGCTTTCCCTTTCATCCCTAGAGAGAGGGCAGGGTGCAGAGAGGGGAGGAGGGCGAAACCAAGAGGGGCAAGCTTACTGCCTTGCCACTTAATGCCAGGTCAGAGACTACATCTGTGTCTCAATGCCCACAACAGTGACTGGAGCCTGGTAGGGCTCAATGAAGAAATGTGCTGAATGAAAGAATAAATGAATGAGAAAAAAAGATGGATTATTTCAGGGAAGACCTACAGAAAAAAACATGACAACCAGGATCCATACCATCATGTTATCCTTTCTTTGAGGCCTTTCCCTTCCCCTCTTATGTAACTATTTCCTTTTCTGTGCCCCTGCAGACCCCCCTACAAAGACTTAAACCTCCTGCAACTCTCTACTGACATTATTTCCTTACATCTCTGGCTCTAATAAGAGGAGGGGAGTTATCTAGGGGAAGGAAGGTATTGTATTCATCTTTATATCTCTAGTGCCTAAAATATCAGCTAGCTCAGCAGACAACATGATGAATAATAGATTCTCAGCAAAGAGTACCTAATTATTATTGTTGTTTGGATAATAAACATCACTGAGTAGAGAACCTTGCTTTCCTGTGACTCACGTCTGCCCAACTTTCCTCTTTCTAACTTGTTTTTCTTGCCTGCTATACAGCTTACATCTTTCTAACTCTTGTATTACCGACTCCCTTTCATTCACTAAGGTTAATTTTGATTCCATTCTCCATAAAAGTGTGTATTGCTTCCTTGTGTCTCCTTTAGTGAAACTGCCCCGGAACCCCTTTTTGGCATTTCTGCCCCCTCCTGCGGGTCTCTGCTGCCCTCTAGGGGGCCTTGTTCATCACATACTTCTCGGGACCCAGTTTGATCTGCACTTGGCAGCACAGACCTTGGTTGGGATTGCTGAGCTTATGGCAGGGCTGCCAACCCCCAAGGCTCCTATGCCTGCTCCTGCAGCCCCCAGTTTATAAACTTGTGGCTGTCTAGTATAATGGGTTTAGGAATATGAACCTGGGGCATAAGCAAGCAAGGAGGCTGGCAAGAACTGAAACCCACCACAAGTGGAGGTTTTGAGGAGGTTGCCATGGGATCTCAGTGCTTTTGGTACCGAGAGGATCCTCAGTTGTGAGTATCCCACCTGCATTTTGGTAGTTTGCATATTATGTCAAAGTTTATTCTATGGAATCCAGCATCTGACTAATGAGAGTGTTCTACCTGATAAATGAACGATGATTTCCATCTTTGCTTGGGCCTCTGTGATATAACGAACTTCCTCAAAGAGTTGGGGCCTCGGACTTCTCTAGTGGCACAGTGGTTAAGAATCTGCCTGCCAATGCAGGGGACACGGGTTCGAGCACTGGTCCGGGAAGATCCCACATGCCGCGGAGCAACTAAGCCCGTGCACCACAACTACTGAGCCTGCGCTTTAGAGCCCGTGAGCCACAACTACTGAGCCCGCGTGCCACAACTACTGAAGCCCACGTGCCTAGAGCCTGTGCTCCGCAACAAGTGAAGGAACTGCAATGAGAAGCCCGCGCACCGCAACAAAGTGTAGCCCCCGCTCGCCGCAACTAGAGAAAGCCCATGCGCAGCAACGAAGACCCAATGCAGCCAAATAAATAAATAAAATTTTTTTTTTAAAAAAAGAAAAGTTGGGGCCTCAGTGGTTTTTTTGTTTTGTTTTGTTAAAGCCCAAACCAATATCTGGTTACCATGTCCAGTGGTGATGACTCTTAGCTTTATCTAATTTGACTTCTCTGTAACATTGGAACTATTGATCACTCCTTCATGTATGGATCATTCTTTTTTCTTTTGTGTTATCACTTGTATCTAGGTCTCAGATGTACTTAATACTAATATTCAGGAATTCTTTGTCTATTTATCAGACTTTCCTTTATCTAGTCCGTGGGCTCTGCCCTTTGCTCTTCCAAACTGTACTTCAACCACCAAACTCTTTTGATCTGCAGGCCAGTTTTTCTAGCAGCTTCTTGGATTTGTTCACTTAGATGTCTCTTAGGATTTTCATGTTTAACAATTCCAAAACGGAGCTCATTTTTCTTCGGACTTTCTCTCCTTTACCTTACCATCCTTGGTCCCAAATTTCTGCTCATTTAGTCTGATTATCGTCAAATGCGAATGGCTCCCCCAGCCCTTTTATTTTAACGTCCCTCCTGGACTTCTTCGCTGATTTCATGGGGCATAGTATTAACATCTCCAAAACTTCACACTTGATTTTATCCTTCAAGCTTCTCCTCCCCAAGTCTGAATTACACAGGTCCCAATTCTCCTATTTATACAGGCCAAAAACCTAGGGCTCACGTTTATCTTTAATTTTTCTCTTTCCTTCACATACAACATAACAATGATTAAGTCCTGTCGTTAAACTTTCTACTTGAAACCATCATAATCTCTTACCTAGCCCATCCCAATGGTCTTCTAGCTGACTTCTCCCTTCTCTTCTTTCCACTCCATGTTCTGTTCTATCTGTGTAAACCAGAGGGATCTCTTTAACATATTAATCTCATCACGTAACTTCTCGAACCTGCCAAAGCTTCCCATCATATTCAGGACAAAGTACAAAATCTGTACCTCACCTCATCGGATCTCCAAGTGCCCATCTACAATTTTCTCTTACCATCCTCTCACCTTCTTATTTTATTCCATGCACAGTGGACTTTGCTTGTCCCCTAAAATGACAATCTGATTCCCGCCTCAAAATCTTTTCACTTGCTGTTCCCTCTGCCTGGAACACTTACCCTCCACCTCTCCGATCTTTATGTATCTTATTTTCTCTCTTCATTTTGCTCTCTGTTCAACTTCTTCAGAGAGGCTGTTATGACACCATAACTAAAAATGTCTAAAATCACTCCCTATCCGGCCCACTGTAGTTCTTCACCTTTCTCCGTTATTTTAATAGCAGTTATATGGAGTTGTATTATGCATTTGTTTACTTTTTATTGTCATTCTCTCTGACTGCAGTTGAAGTTCTGTGAGGGTTGAGATTTTGTTTTCATTACCACTTTATCCTCAAAGAGAGAACAGATCCTGGTACACAGCACATTCTCAGTGAATAATTGCTGGGTGTAGTGGTGAACAAAGTTAGGGTATTGAAACGTATTCCAAGTCCTCTGTCACATAACTTTTGCTTTATCTTCAATGGGATCATATATATATATGTATACACACACACACACACACACACACACACACACATATGAAATATATATAATGTATTACGTATTAGTACTTTTTTTTTTTTTTTTTAATTTATTTTTATATTTATTTTTGGCTGTGTTGGGTCTTCGTTTCTGTGCGAGGGCTTTCTCTAGTTGTGGCAAGCGGGGGCCACTCTTCATCGCGGTGCGCGGGCCTCTCACTATCGTGGCCTCTCTTGTTGCGGAGCACAGGCTCCAGACGCGCAGGCTCAGTAGTTGTGGCTCACGGGCCTAGTTGCTCCGCGGCATGTGGGATCTTCCCAGACCAGGGCCCGAACCCGTGTCCCCTGCATTGGCAGGCAGACTCTCAACCACTGCGCCACCAGGGAAGCCCCGTATTAGTACTTTTATTGCAGTAGAATAGTTAACGTAATGCAGTTTGGTGGTAATTTGTCTAAATAAAACTTTCTTCCTTTTAGAAAGATGTCTGTATAAAAACTATAGCATTCAAAACTTAGACAGAATTTTTCTGTGTACTATGGAGAATTCATAAAGATTGAAGGTATGGAAGAAGTTAAAAATTTTTATTACAGAGATAAGAAATCACACACATTATAATAACTTAAAGGGTCTCTATCTCATATATATACACATATACACACACAGACACACACACACAAACACATATACATATCTCCATCTAAGTGAATGGTGAAGTCATTAATAATGGGTTCTATATGTTGAGAACTTCTGTGGACCAGATGGTGAATAATGGCTTTATAAATGGCATAAGGTGGATCAGGTAAGAAAGGTGAGGACGAATGAATTTCATGGTCAGTAAATCATCTGTGGAAGCAGCAGTGTACAAGGAGTGTTGGGGTCCATGCGTGAAGCAGCTTGATTTACGCAGAAGATGAAAGCTCAGGAGGAGAACGAAGTAAGGTTGAAAAGGTAAGAAAGATAACCTGAAGACATTCTGAAGAGCTTTGAATTGTCAGTAGTGTATTTTTCAACATGTGGGAACTGAGGAAGTGCTGTTTTTGAGCTGGTCAAATGTATTGGGTTTATCACTACTGCAATAATTCAGGTGTACAGAGATAAGGTATGGGATTGTATAGCAGCTGTGGAAATAAAAATGAGGATAAAAATGTTTTAAAAAACATTTAAAATAGCATGTAATGTCTCAATAGCATCTAATCTCTAATTAAGTATGTTTAAGTTAAGGACAAGGACAAATTAAGCATGGCTAACTTTTTGATGGTGGGAAGTAGCACTTGTTACATTGAACAGAAACACAGAAAAAACAAACCATTATAGAAAAATCTATAAAAGAGTGATTTTTGGATGTGTTGATGTTGAGGTGATGCCAGGTATGAAGATGGAACTATCCGGTTGTCATTTGGATAGTCAAAACTAGAGCTCAAAAAAACAAAAAAACAAAAAAACTAGAGCTCAAGGAAGAATATTTGAGACTTGAAAGTACAGTGATGGCTGAGTTCTCCAAAGAAGAGAACACAAGGAGAAAGGAGCCAGAGACCATGGATTGACCTTAGTGAACACAGACAGCTAGGAGACAGGAAGTGGCCCCAAACAGCCCTGAACTCTGAACCTCTGTGTCTGTTATTATCTCTTGCTGGAACTTCTTCCCTCACCTAAGCAACTCAAACACTCCTACTTATCTTTCTTTTCCATGTTACCTCCTTTGTGAGTTTCTTTAGTATATCACTGAGCGTTGAAATTCTATAACTGATTCTCCCTTTGCAGACCGATAGGAATTTTTTTCCAGCTAAGGAGTAATGGAGGATATAACAGGGCACAGTGCAGGGAGCTTGAGGAGTCGCCCGGAGTCATGGGATCAGATCAGCTCAGTCCCAAGCGAAGTATACAATCTTAGAAAAATTATTTCATCTCTCGGAATCTGTACAAATTAAATAACATATTACACGTAACATCAAAGAGCACATTGAAGGACCTTGTTCTTTTCTTGTATGTGTGTATGTGTTGGGAGTTGTTGGGAGGAATGCCAGACAAATGGGGGCAGGGCAAATGACTCAGGAAAGGTAGAGAACTTACTTTAGCCAAGAAATTAGAGAAAAGGATATTCCATCTTTACTAAGGGAAACTAGATTACTAGATTTGAGGGAGGAGAAGGAATTGTTAACTCACAGAATTATGCCTGAGCCATGCTCTTTTCTGGTATGTTCTGCAAGAGATATGACTCGCATGCCCCAGATATGGTGTAGCTAGGCCAAGCAGGGCTAATGCAAATAAAAGGAACATTTCTGGAAACAGAACTTTGAAAAAAACGCTTAGTTTACCCCACCATCCAACAATTTATATCAGTTAATCAAAAACATTTAAATTCAAGTAGTAACAAATGAGACCACTAACATCACATGCAAATTAAAATTCACTGTAATCGCAGCATTCAAGAATATCAATTCATTATACAAAGGGAGTGTTTTAGATGCAATTCATCAAAATCATCCAGACATAGCCTTTTATAGCTCCACAAATATACTTCAGTTATTGCAGAGCCAAACCATTTAATTAATCATTTCAAAGCATTTCTCTTCCCCAAAATTAAACACCTGAAACATATCATTCATAATACTATAACCCACCAGATCTAAATAGTCTTAGCATTTGCTTTCTACATGCCCAGTGAGAGACAGAAATACATTTAAATGGTATATTGTTAGGCAGTGGTAGAGCAAGACTTGAAAAGTTGACTTATTCTCTTGGAGAATGAACTACCATTGAGTGCTGATTCACCATTCGGGAAGGGACTAGGTCTTCACCAGAGACTAGAGAAGTGAATTTTTGCTGCTCACGCAATACGTATTTACTGGAGAGCTTGTTTAAAAAGGCACTGTGTTAGTTGCTGGTGATGGAGACATAGAAGGCAATGCCTACAAGAAACTTACAGTCTACCAGGGAGAAAGACACAAACTAACACTATAATACAACTTGAAGAGTTCTATATGAGGAGATCCAGGAAGTCCAGGGGAAATACAGTTTATAAAAGAGGTGTTATATTTGGGTTAGGAGTTGGAGGGTAAGAAGGTGTTTTCTAGGTAAAAGGATGAGAGATAAATGCAGATATTAGTAGAGGCAGAAAGAATAGAATATACATAGCAAGAGTATGACAAACAAGGAAATGGCTGAGGCATGGAATATTTGGGGAACTTTGTGCAGGCTGGCATTGCTAGCATATGTAATATGTAATATGTGTTTGGAGGAGCACTAGTCAGGGGGGAACGTTGGCGGATTGGTGGAGCAGCTTGGTGGCCGGGCCTCAGGTTGAGGAGGTCAAGTCTTCAAGGGCCAGGTCTTAAAGGGCTTTGTGAGCCATGTGAAAGAGTTTATGATTTTTATATTTTAAGGTATGTATACCTACTAATTTGAAGGCTGGGTAGTGTGATCAAATTTGTACTTTAGGAAGGTCACTCTGGCAGCTGTTGGGACAGGGTGTACATCAATAATAGAGATTTAGGACATTTTGTCAGTAGTTCAGACAATAGGTGACAGGGTCCTGATCCAGGGTACTGACATTGAGAATGCAAAAGATAAGGTAAAATAAGTAGAGAAAATGGTTGAGGAAAGTGAAGAGTCAGGAATGACACAGGGTTGGACAAGTAGGTTGAAGGTGTAGCTTTTATCCAGAGAGGAAATATCAGAGGAAGAAGAGCCTTCAATGATAACTTCTTTTTTTTTTTTTTTTTTTGGAGAAGTTTTCATTTTATTCAATGTCGACTTTTTTTTTTTATATGCAAGGTAATTCCAAACTTGCTGTTGGGGCAATAAGTATCAAGTATTAAAACTGGTACCAAGTCTTAAGTTGCAGAAATATATACTCTGAGATAGTGCAACAGACCCATTTTTAAGGCAATGAGAATTGTACATAGTTTCTGACAAGTTCTTTCACTTAGCACTTTCACAAGTGATGATGAAATCATTATTTAATTTCTTGGTCAAAATAATACTTTCCTCTGATGACTTCTCTCTCTTAGATGTTGTAATTATCCAGGATGTCAAATACATTTAATTCTAAAAATTTGACTTAAATATTTGCATAAAGTAGGTGCTTAAGAAATGTCTGGTGAATTTTAACTGTATCTAATCACTTTTAAAAGAAACCTTCCCCATCTCAAACAGTTTTAAATTGGCAACTTTAGAAATAGTCTTCATTTGAAGAAAGGGAATAAAAAGAAATCATAAAACATAAATCATAACTGAGAAAAATGAAACCATATACCCAATCTGAATCTGCCTTTAGGAGACATATCCCATTCCTGGAGCAGTTTAGTTCAAGTCAGTGCTGTCTGCCTTATGCAGACATTTTAGCCAAGAAACTGAAATGTCCTTTTCATGTGTACTTGCTCTGATGACCAAGCCAGATTGGCTTTGGGCCTTAACTGGATTATAACTCAGCGGGGTGTGCTAGACAGTGGCTCTAAGACTCACAGAAAGAGAAAGTAGTAAGGGAAGCTGTTAACAAAAGAAAATGGGGCAACGGATAATCATTTAGTTTGTCGAGGAAGTTAAACAGGAGGATGTCCAACCTAAATCAAATTACAGTGATGATGACACTTTCTCAAGTCTTTCTCAGTCCTGACCTTTTGTTGATTCCTACATACAAACTCTTTACTACCCTTTCAAATACAGTCTTAGTGCTTATAATTTCTGATAGTGAAGGCTGTGGACTGCTTGGATTAGAATTCAAGGTCCAAATCCTTTCCAGATATCTGTCCTTGGCCAATTGGCTTTACTGCACTGTCTCTCAATTCCCTCATTTATAAAATGACACTGTTAGTGTTACCTACTTCACAGGGTTGTCTTAAGGATTCAATGAATGTTTATGAGGCACTGATAATAGTGCCTGAAACATTGTAAATGTTCAATAGAAGTAAGCTATCGTCATCAGCATCATCATTGGGGTTATCCTTTTCCTACATCCTATATTTCACCTTCTCTTTTCTAGGCTCTGCCTGTTTAAACTTTCGGCGGGAGTGCCTACAAGCTTGATTTTAAATCCAGAAGCAGTGACTGCCTGACCCCATCCTCGGTGTCCTTTCTCATCCCCCTCCTGCCAGCAGACCCGAGCCCCACCTCACTTGCACTGAGCCCCAGATATAAAATGCTGCAGAATCGAACTCATTAATTTTCACTGAAGTGAAAGGCTACCTGCCCTTTTATCATGCTTTGTTCCTCTCCAGAAATGATGTGACGAAGCAGGTGACAGGGCAGACTGGCTTCTGATTCCGAAGGTCAAGCTTTAGAGAAAGTCTTAAATTTTAGTGCATTTTAAGGCTAAAGTTCTTAACTGCAACAATTGAGTTCAAACCCTGGGTTAGCCACTCACCACTTTGGGCAAGTGTCTTCATCTCTCTAATCCTCATCAGTATAATGGGCACAATGACACTTTTGAACAGGGTTATTGGAAGAAATGAATTGGATTAAATAAATAGCACTCATGGGCACTTGGTGCATCCTCAGTAAATGGAAGATCTTGATAGTAGTCAGTTTGATTCCTGAAGACTGAACACTGGGAACATGACCTATTGGATTTGAAAGGCATTTCTGGTGGCAAAAGTGAGTGGTGGGAGAATATTTAGGCAAGGCTCCTCTATGATGTATGAGAATAATATGTATGTTATAAAAATCTAGCATCCATATTCTAGGGAATAATACTGCTTTTTCCCAGCTTTTATATGCCATACCATTTTTATAGGAGTGGAAATGTGATATCAACAATGACGAGAAAACCAACAAGTTTGTATTAGGAGTCTTCTTCAGTTGGTACAGCTGGGAGTCAGTGCATCTACTGTTAGCGCTGCTTCTGCAGAAGTTTGCTTCCGGCTGCGTGCATCAAGTTCTGTCCAAGCCCACAGTGGCAGTTCTCTATCACTGCTACACAAGCTGAGGGCATCTAGAACGGAAACGCTCTCTACCACCGGAGATGCCTAGAGACCCCCGCCTGCCACCTGGTGGCAGGAGAGGGACCTAGTCCGCTGACTGCTGGGGGGTGGGGACGAGGGTTGTGGGACAAGGAAAGGAGGAAAGAAGGGGAGAGTCTGGGCCTTCACTAGCATCACTGAGGATGGTTAGAAATGCCCTGGAGTTGAAAGGCTGTCTGCTCCTTTCAGCCCACAGGTCGCTCTCTGCCTGGCACCATTCTCCCCAGAGAAGCAGTCACAATGCAGTATCTGTACAGTGACTACAATTAAACGAAAGCCTCTGGAAATATCCAAGGGGAAATTAGATAACATGTGCTTTGATGCAGGGATTTGGAGTTTGAAAGTGAAAGAGACAGGCAAGACATCAGAAGTCTGCATCTGCTCAGCTCCCATTCGGCACATTAACATATTCTGCTGATGTGTCTGTGCAAGTTCTTCACTGAAGTCAGTTTGCTCAGTTTTTCTCAAGTATCATCAGGTATTTCCAACATCCTTTAGATTAAAACAAGTCCTAAAGTTAGACTCCTGTTGTGAGTGGAGGTTGAAATCGATTTTTTCTTATATTTTCATTAGTTAACTATCGAAAGAGAAAAGTGCTTGCTCGTCCGTTTGGACTGGAGCATTTGGTTCTCGTTGTGCTGTGCTGGCAGCCACTAGCTCTGTGCCTGGAGGAGAAAAGCCTACTTTTGCCCTGGACCATTCTTCAGTGATTGGCCGCACACTTGGCTGTACCCAGTGGCTGGATAGTCCCTGAGGGACGTGTCCGCAGTTCACTTTGAACTCAAGTTCTCTCTCATTTCCCTCAGATGCTCCTTCCTCCCCACCCCCGCCCCCCAACTCCCGCAGTGTCACAACGTGTCTGTCTGAGTCAGAACACGCTCTCCGGTGTGCCAGACTCTCACCAGTGAGTCAAGTGGGCCCTGCTTCCCTCAGTTTCTGGCCAGGACTCTGGTGGGATCCAGAGTGAAGTGGACAGGACATAACCTAGGGAGAAGTTGAGATGGATGGTGTAGCACAGTGGGGCCATTTTATACTTTGAGGAGCGAAAGTAGGGCCTCAGTAGGGCTTGATCTCCTTTTTATCTCCTGTGCGACCACAATGACAGTTTACTGAGTTCCTGCTCAGATCCAACCTTGGGATGAATAAAGAAATGTTCTTGCCTCAGTGATCTCTGGTAGAGTGCGTACATGCGTGCGTGTGTGTGTGTGTGTGTGTGTGTGAGAGAGAGAGAGTCACATTTGACCAGAGTAAAACCTTGGAGAATGTCGTGAATGTCATGGAACCTCACAGGAGTTTTGTGTGGAGAAGGCCAAAATCTCCTCTCTTTCTGCCTGAGGCAAGATATCTTTCTGGGAGTGCTGTGGTCAGTATTTGTTCTCCAGATCTTACAGAGGGTGTATGTTTTCCATTGCTCCTGTAATGAATGACCACAAACTTAGTGACTTAAAACAATACAAATTTATCATTTCACAGTTCTGTAGATCAGGAGTCCAAAATGGCTTTCACTGGGCTAAGATCATGGTGTTAGCAGGGCCTCATGCCTTCTGAAGCTCTAGGGAACAGTCCATTTCCTTGCCTTTTCTAACTCCCAGCGGCTGCCTTGACCTCTAGACCCTCCCTCTATCTTCTAAGTCAGCAGAACAGCATCTTCAGATCTCTCTGACTGATATCCCTGCCTCCTTCTTATAGGGGCCCTTGTGATTGCACTGGGCCCACTTGGATAATCCAGGATAATCTCTTCTCAAGAGCTCTAACAAAGAGCCTTCTCAAAGTCCCTTTGCCATGGAAGGGAACATCCTCATAGGTTCCAGCAAGTGGGATGTTACCATGTTGGGGAGTCATTCTGCCCACCCCAGAGGACATCCATGCTGATATTGTACCACTCCATTACCTCCTTTGTTCTATCCATGCCATCTAAGACTAAAGAAAGTGTCTTTGCTTGGTTGCTCTTGCTTTTGTTCTTAGGGCAATTTTATGTGAGGACCACATACTGAAATTCTGGCCAATTCAAATCCCAAGGCCTTTTCCCATCTCCTGTGAGTTAACCACGTCCCCCAATTTGGCACTGGTGCAGTTGTGTATTTGGATCTGAGTGTAGAGGAATGGTGGCCGATCTCCTGATTGGATGTTGGCTTCAGGGAGGCAGATGTGTATGCCCCACAGCCGGAAGGGGAGAGGGTGGAAGAACGTTTTAGAGTCATCTCCGACTCTAGATGAGCAGAGAGTGGAAAGTATGCTTAATAATCCAACCAACAGCAAGCCTCCTGTAATAGCAGTGTGATTTATCTTATCCCTAGGTAAGAGAATGGGCAGGCCATGCCCTAGAGTTTAATGAGTCCACAGAGCCGAAGTCCTAATATGGGGCAAACAGGAAGGAGGAACAATCATCCACTTGATACATCCCCTTTAGAGCTTATCAGTCATGCTGTTATGGAAAAGACATGGTGTTTAGACTCAGAGGACCTTGGGTTTGAATCCCACCTGTTTTCCCTTAACAGCTGTGCAGTCTTGGACAAATCAGTTAACCTCTCTGGTGTTCAGTTTTCTCACTTTTGAAGCAGAGAAGAAGAATAATATCTAATTCACATGGTTGTTGTGAGCTTAGAATATGGAAATTTGTGGTTCTCAAAGTGTGAGGCCTGTGTCGGCACATTAATCAATATTAATCAATATTACCTGTCACAGGTAGTTGGGACTTGCTTAACAAATGTGGGTTGTAATTTTCCTTATCTTCCCTGGGAGCTTCATTAGGTTTACCATACTTTGTTTTCAGTTATTGTTTGTTTCTCGGAAGAGCAAGGTCAGTGACAGATCTGTTTGTTTACCAAGTCATGGTCTCTCTTTTTCTCTCCAACTAAAAAAGCCACATGAATAACAAATTAGAGAAAATAGTGTTATTAGTTTGCATTTTTGGCTCTGCCATTTTAACTCAGCAGAGAGAGTCACGTTCTCTGGCAGCTCCCACCATCCTGGGTATCAGTTGTGTTGCCTTAGAGCCAGGCGGGGCAGCAAGCTTGTGCATGTGAGGGATGTTGTGATTCTTTCCATCTATTCCTTTTTTTTTTTTTTTGGTTAAATGTAAGTGAACAATGTGAGCACACACTTGCCTCACCAAAGAGAGCTTCATGTTATGTTATGTATAAATATTACCAGAGTGATTTGTCATCTCATTTCTGTACATTAGGTGAAATGGAGCCATATATTCTAGGTCAAGTTAAAAGACAAAATTTTTTTTCATGAAGAAATATACATGCACTACCAAAACCACAAGGAGAATGAGAAAAATGGCTAAACCACGAATCACCTTTAAACTCTGAGGAAAGCCTAACTTGTAAAAAACTAGTTTAAGGGAAACTTCTTAACCCAGCACCTAAGAATATGATGGAAATTTGGAAGGCAAGTGGCCCCAGGATATAGCAGTGATTTACTAGTAATTCAGGCCAGATTTCCAAGGTCAAATATTTCTATTTCAGTAATTTTCCCGAAGAATGAGGTTATGGAACCTCCTCATATTATGTCCCCAGAGCTGTGTGTGGGGTCGACAGGAGCTGAGATGACTGCATGATTAGGGATCACAGCTCATGAACCTGGACTGTGGGACATACTCTGTGTTACGCTCGCAGGGACCCGGTGAGCATAATACAGAGAGTGATGTGTATTATTGTCCTCGCCGGCCAGAGGCTCTGAGAGTTAAGTGTTTTGTCTAAGATCCCAGCTTGGACGTGGCCAAACCAGGACTGGAATCCCCGTCCTTGCCGACCAGGCTCACTTCCCCATACCACGCTACTTCTGCTGACTTGGAACATAAGCGGCACCGACAGGCTACCTTGTTCCATGATGTCACCTCGACTGGTCTGTCTGTGTACCCAAAAAAAGGTCACCTTTGGGGTCATTTCCCTGGGTGGAAAATCAGTATCAAAATATGAATATTTTATGCGGCAGAAGTACCTTCACAGTGACCTTATTTATGAAAAACAGCAATAAAATGAGATACATGGTTGAGAAAATGAATCTGCAGGAAGGCAATATTAGAATGAAAACAAGCTATGAAAACCTATGGACCTGGGTTTGAATCAGAAACTTACTACTCATTAAATATGCACTAACTTAAAGTAGCTTAACCTCTACATGTCTCACTTATTATTGTTTCTTACCTGTGGATGTGGGTAGTGCTTTTTATTATATAATATTGTGTGAGGATCCAATGAGATGATATACATCAAAGTACCTGGCACAGTCTCTGTAACAAGGTAGTTGCACAATAAGTGTTTACTACATAAAGGATGAAGCAGGTCACTGATAATTGTTATTGTAAAAGCGCAAATGAATCTGTCTGTTCTCTAGCAGGGAGAAAGGGTTGAGGACACCTAAGTTTTGCTTGGGGACGGGTGGGGAGGCGTCGAGTTGCTGTTGGGAGGTGGCTGTGAGTGTGAGGAAATTAGATATCTAAAGTGGGTGTTAAACAAAGAGGTTATTGAAAGGGAATCGAGGGAGCTGGGAGGTAGTCAGCAGACAGATCCTCAGGCTAAACCTCTTTCCTATCAGCCTCTCCAGCCCATTTCCTGTCGTCTGTTGACCCACATTTTACACACTCTAATTCCCTGCACACAGCAGTTGGATCATACCTCTGGGCTGTCATTCATATTCTTCCCCAGAACAGTGTACCCCTTGGTTTTCATGTGGCTCACTTATCTTCCAGCCTTTGGGATTCAACCCTGGTGTCACCCTTCCAGGAAGCCTTCCTGAAACCCCCGGATTGGACAGAGTGCCCTTTTTAGTGACCTCTGCCTCCTCTGTGCATTCTTTCCTTTATTACTTCATACACTATAAAAATTAATGATTTGTGTATGGGTCGGTCTTCCCCACTCTTCTGTGAGCTGCTCCTAAGGGCAGGGTTTTTGTCTTATTTATCTTTATATTCCTAGAATTCAGCAGTGCTCCCAGTGTAAAGGGATTACTTTAGAAACTCTGGTTGGAATTAAATTGGACTGGACCAAGGTGGGAAACATCAGGATTCCTTGCCTATTTCATGAGGTTGTATATGAGATTAGACGGGAAGAAAAACAAGGAGGAGGAGGGGAGGGGGAGTGGGAGGGGGAGTGGGAGGAGAAGAATTATTATTATACAGGAAAGTAGTGTAAATCTTTATAATTCCCAGTTATAATAAGTAGTAAAAGTGGGTCAGTCAGATTTTTTTTTTCCTTACAAGCAACATCTGTACAGATACTTAAATATCGCCACTCACAGAAAAGATTTCAGGCAGCCCTTAAAGTTCAAATTTTATCTCAGAGGCTTCTGTGTACGTTATTCATATACAGCATAAAAGTAAGTCCTGTCAGGCTCAGCTGAAGGTAAGACCATGTCGAGAAAGTACAGTACAGTAAAGAACCAGGGAGAAGATTTCAGGGAAACTCCTTGGAGGAGAGTCGGTCTCCACACTCATTCAATCTCAGTTTTTCTCAGTTCAGGCCACAATGTATAAGAGCTGGAATGGGGAACATCCGTTTAATGGTTACCCGCTTGGGCTCTGAAACCAGCCTGCCTTTCTTCTAATCCTGCGTCTTCTACTTACTCTGTATGGACTCGAGCAAGTAAATTCTCGACTGCTTGCCTCAGTTTCCTCATCTATAAAATCAGGATTAAAAGAGTTAATACTTATAAGGGGTTTAAGCAGTGCCTGGCCCATAGCAAGTGCTCAATAAATATAATTATTCACTATCTTTAGTCCTTCTTTGTTCATTGTCAAATGCCGGGGTATCAATTGCTCAAACATCATTATTTGTATATCTATCCATCTGTCCATGCATTCATTTAACAAGTATTTTTGAGTGCTGACTATGTGTCTGGTACTGTGTTGGGCGCCAGTGGCACAGAAAATGGGTAAGACATGGCCTTGTGCCTAGTAAATTCACAGTATTGTGTGTGTGTGTGTGTGTACACATGTGCGCTTATGTGCATGGGTAAGGGAGACTTACAGTTAAGCAGGTAATTTTAACAAACTTGATAAGTGCTCTACACGGAGAAGCACATGCTTATTTGGACCATGAAGAGAGGGACCTAATGCAGTTCCAGATGGTCAGGACAGGCTTTCCAGTAGAAGTGATATTGAAGATGGGTATGAGTTGGCCAAGTGAGAGTTGAAGGTGAGTGGGGCAAGTATATTTTATACCAAAGTAGCCACCTTGATAGAGGCCTGAAAGCAAGAAAATTGTGAGTGGGTCAGTATGGAAAGTCAAGCAGGGAGTGACTAGATGCAAGTCTGGCCAGGGAAGGAGTTGTTATACCACCAGGGGCCTTTCCTGCCAGGTAATGAGAGTTTGGCTGTATCCTGTGTTAGCCAGTAGAGAAGCCCTGAAGACATCTTACCAGAGATTAAAATGTTCAGATAGTTTCTATCATTTGAACTGGTTCCCTTGGAAAGTTTTGCTAATTCCCAGCATGTAGAATTTACTGCTGCTACTTTTAGGCCCCACTGTTTCCCTGTAGACTCCTATCACGGCCCTGTAGCCCTTTATTGAACTTACCTGTTTTTAATTCTGTCTCAGGAGACTGAAAGCACCTCAAAGACTATGTTTTATTTATCTCTGTATCCACAGAATCTATAACAGTGCTTGGCACAGAGCAGGCACTTCATGGAGGCTTGATTAAAAAACAGGGTTTGGATTTTAGGAAAATGTATTTCTTCGTATATTTCTAGAGCAAAGCGTTATCAGCTAAAATCTGGGCAATCAAGTCAGTGAACTGAGTGGTCTTTCTCACGGGGGCAGTGTGATCCCTAAGAGCTGATGCCCACCAGATTCATAATCCATCTATCTCCGAGCACTGCTGTGTGTCCGCACTATGCTCGGCATTGAGGGAGATGGTTTTTAAGTTGAAGTATAGTTGATTTACAATATCGTGTTAGTTTCAGGTGTACAGCACAGTGATCCAGTTATATGTGTGTGTGTGTGTGTTCCTTTTCATATCCTTTTCCCTTATAGGTTATTATGAAATATTGAGTAGAGTTACCTGTGCTATACAGTAGGTCCTTGTTGGTTATCTATTTTATATATAGTAGTGTGTATATGTTAATCCAAATACTTTTAAGATCTCATTAGATAGTTGTGAAACTACTGCATACATACACAAAACAACCCTCACATCCCCAGGATGTGTCTGGGAATGCTCAGTTCTCAGTAAATGTTTGTGAATACATAATAATTGAAGAAGGTGTGAGGAATGTCTGCTAAATGTTCTGAGTCCAGTTGAGGGAAAGTCTGTGAGATAGGGTTAAGCTCATAGGGTTTCATTGAGGAACCTGGGCCTTGGAAGAGAAAAAAGATCTGGAGAAAGAGAAGAAAGAGGCAGAGGATTCTAAAGAGGGAGAAATAGCATGAACATCACTTCATAAAGACCAATCACCACTTAATGAAATCTAAGCAGTTGGAAATCATGAAAGCTCTGATAATAGTTGGGTATATTGGAATTCACACAAGAGAGCCAATTCCAGGCAAATTGCAATGTGGGCAGTGTATGTGAAAGGACTAGCAGTTGCTTTAGCAAATAGCCTGAGTGGGCCTTCACGCCAATGTTAATTAAAGCCAAGTTAATTAGTTAATTAAAACAAAAGTAGCAAATGATAGTTTCTAAAATTAAGGTGGAGACAGTGCTAACGTTTCTGCCACCTGACTAGAAACCCTGGGGAGGGTTTTACCTTCTGATAAAATTTGTAATTGAGGGCTATAGGCCTCTGTCATTAATTTAGCCATGAAAGGCCCACTGCTTCTCAGAACCTCAGCTCCATGACCCTGGAAATTCTGAATGTTGTAGAGCCAGAACTTTAGACTCATCAAATTCAATGCTTTATTTAGGTCAGAACTGGTTTTGTGTTCATTTGTCAATTTGCAGCTGAAGTGAAGGCCCTAAACGGAAGCATGGCATTATCTGCCTGACAGTGATTTGATGCTGCACCATGTCGTGCTGGAAAATTAGTGTCTAGAACCAAAATGTTAATCACAGGGACCTCTATACATTGATGGCATAAATAGTATGTTTCTCTATAAAAAAATCTATAGTGACTCACTCCCTTTTAAATAAAAATCTCCCCTTGGCTATTTCAGTGAACTGAATGACTGACTCCGGGCACCTTTCTTTTTTGTGCTCTAGGGTGAGCCTATTTAACTTCTCAGAAAACTGCTCAGATCTGTTAGAATTAGCTCTATTCTTCCCTTAGATGCTCAGAGAAGAAAAGTGATTCTCTCTCCAAGATCGGAGGTGGAATTGGCTCTTTCTAGCCCCCTTCTTACTGAAGATATGAACTATTCTTCAGGCCCCCAGAAACCTTTCTTCTCTTTTGGCTATGATGATGGTTTCCAAAGAGAATCACCCTTGTAGTATCAATTCTCCAGAATGTTAAGGGAGTTACTTGAAAAAGTAGTGTTGTGTTCAGTAAGCTTGGGGAAAGATGGAAAAGAATTAACACATGAATGATTGGTTTATACACTGCAAGACTTTTCAGTGTTTATCTCCGGTAAAAGAATAGTCAGAGTTTTTTCAAGGTTGTTTGACCAAATAACTTTTTTTCAAGGAGCAATTTTGTCAGACTAGCTTTCCAAAGAATACATTCTGGGAGATGCTCCACTCCGATGCCAGAAAGCTAAGGCCTGAGTTAAAAACTGCTCCGTAACTTAACTAGTCATGAGACCATGGACAAGTGTTCTAACCGTACTGGACCACAAACCCCTCATTTGAAAAATGGGAATGATTATTGCTTCCACTTTCAGTATTTTGTGACTACTAGACAATTCTGTTAATATTACTACTGCCACTAATACTACTAGGTACTTCACTTTCCATGGTAGACACTATTCACTGGTGTATCCAACAAGCACTTTACACCTTCCTCCCTTTCAGTCTCCATTTCAGAAGATGTAAAAGCTAAATGCATGCTTTCCAATACTCTCTTGCAGCTAGGGGTAGCTATATTGAGACAGTTTGGGCCAATAAGACATAAAGGCAATTCTTAGGGGACTCTGAGAAGATTATTGTTTTCCCTCATAAAGGGGTACAATGCATGGAGCTCTTGTGCATTCATCTGTAAAAGGCCTAGAGAATAGCAGAGATGTTGGCTCTGGCATCACTGAGCCCTGGAGGAATGCCAGGAGCAGGCTATCTACATATTTCTTGTAACACGAGGAAAATGAAATGCAAACAAGTCATGTAAATCTCTGAAAAGCAGGTTTACTTGCAGCTGAACACACTTCTAAAGATTTACCTACCATTTATTGAGTGCTTTCTATGTGCTGATAGAAAGCATTTAATACATATAAATTCAGTTACTCCTCACAACAGGGGTTATTATCTACCATTTCACAGGTAAGGAAACAGACTGAAGTACCTTGTTCAAATTCACGCAGAGTGTGCACTAACTTTTGGAAATATAGTTACTATAACCTCAGAAGTTATTATTATCTTTTTCACTCTAAATTAGGCAATTAGTATCCTCTTTAAAATGGAGCCCTCACCGTCTGCCATGAGATGTGGAAGGGACATATATAAGCCTTTTCGGAAACAGGGCCCAAACCCAATCTGGATTTATAGCAGCCTACTTCACCATACACTAGATGGAAGCAAGCAGAACCAGTCTAGGCTGAGCAGAGCAGCTGCTTCTCCCCAAAGACCTACATCCAAAGATTTCGGTTACGTATTTAATGTCACTCTAGATCCCAACAGATAGGCTTATTGGCATATTACAGAATTCAAGCCTGAGAAGCACAACTAATGAAGGTAATTTAGACTAAAATGTGAAAATATTAGGAGCACCCAAGTTCACTTGTTCCCCATTAATTAAGCCCCAGTGTGAAAGGCAATGTGATACATACTGGCCTTTATAAAACTATAAACTAAAAGGAAAGATAAATCCATACATAAGCAGTTATATCTACAATGTTCTGAACATCTTGATTTTGGATCACAGAGAAGGAATACTTAGTTGAGAGCTCATGGGAGGTATAGAGGAATTTTAGTTTGGATCTAACTTTATTTCTTAGAATTATAGCTTCAAAGCAGGGAGCAGCTATGGGATGTATGTGATGCAAGGGTATTGTAGCTTTCTCTGGCCTTTCTTCTTCTCTATATCAGAAGCAGGTTCCAGCGTGAATATCCTGGTTAATGGCAAAAAGAAGTCTCTATATAATCAGAGGATAGCCTGTCTCAGCTATAATCATATAGACAGACCAGCATTTGCCAAGACCTCATACAGAAAAGCCAAAAATTGCCAAAGGTCCCTCTGTACCTTCTTTCATATTCTAATACCCAGATGTACTGACTACAGAATCCAATCATTAAGAACTACATGACCCTAGAGACGTGGATGGATCTAGAGACTGTCATACAGAGTGAAGTAAGTCAGAAAGAGAAAAACAAATATTGTATATTAACTCATATATGTGGAACCTAGAAAAATGGTACAGTTGAACTGGTTTGCAGGGCAGAAATAGAGACACAGATGTAGAGAACAAACGTATGGACACCAAGGGGGGAAAGTGGTGGGGGGCGGGGTGGGTGGTTGTGGTGGGATGAATTGGGAGATTGGGATTGACATGTATACACTGATATGTATAAAATAGACAACTAATAAGAACCTGCTGTGTAAAAAAATAAAATAAAATAAAGCCCTCTGTTTAAGAACTTCCCAAAAAAAATAAAAAATAAAATAAAATAAAACAACTACATGACCCTGTAGGGAAAACAAGTTAAAATAGGACCCCAAATCCTAAGAATTCCTGTTTCTGTTGGCATTATCAGTGAATTTTGTTGCTTATGCTGCCCTTTTATTTACTAAATTAGAAATGAAATAGTTGAAAATAGTAATCTAATGTTACTAGAGGAATGTTAGAATTATAGCAAAACATGAGATCAGTGGGTGGGAATCTTGAGCAGAAACTGATGACCACAGGAGTGCAGGGGATATTTGTAATACAGATCACAGCAGGCTTTGTTTATGGTTTCCTTTGCTGTGCAAAAGCTTGTAAGTTTAATTAGGTCCCATGTGTTTATTTTTGTTTTTATTTTCATTACTCTAGGTGGTAGATTGAAAAAGATCTTGCTGTGATATATGTCATAGAGTGTTCTGCCTATATTTTCCTGTAAGAGTTTTATAGTATCCAGACTTATATTTAGGTCTTTAATCCATTTTAAGTTTATTTTTGTGTATGGTGTTAGGGAGTGTTCTAATTTCATTCTTTTACATGTAGCTGTTCAGTTTTCCCATCACAACTTACTGAAGAGACTGTCTTTTCTCCATTGTATATTCTTGCCTCCTTTGTCATAGGTTAGGTGGCCATAGGTGTGTGGGTTTATCTCTAGACTTTCTATACGGTTCCATTGATCTCTATTTCTGTTTTTGTGCCAGTGCCATACTGTCTTGATTACTGTAGCTTTGTAGCATAGTCTGAAGTCAGGGAGCTTGAGTCCTCCAGCTCTATTCTTCTTTCTCAAGATTGCTTTCGCTATTCGGGGTCTTTTGTGTTGCCATACAAAAGACAACCCTCAGAATCGGAGAAAATATTTGCAGACGAAGCAACTGACAAGGGATTAATCTCCCAGATATACAAACAGCTCATGCAGCTCAATATCATAAAAACAAACACCCCAATCAAAAAATGGGCAGAAGACCTAAATACACATTTCACCAAAGAAGACATACGTATGGCCGACAAACACATGAAAAGATGCTCAACATCACTAATTATTAGAGAAATGCAAATCAAAACTACAATGAGGTATCACCTCACATCAGTCAGATTGGCTATTATCAAAAGATCTACAAACAATAAATGCTGGGGAGGGTGAGGAGAAAAGGGAACCCTCTTGCACTGTTGGTGGGAATGTAAATTGTTACAGCCACAGTGGAGAACAGTATGGAGGTTCCTTAAAAAACTAAAAATAGAGCTACCATATGACCCAGCAATCCCACTCCTAGGCATATATCCGGAGAAAACCATAATTTGAAAGGATGCATGCATGCTGATGTTCATTGCAGCACTATTTATGATAGCTAGGAACATGGAAGCAACCTAAATGTCCATAAGCAGAGGAATGGATAAAGAAGATGTGGTACATATATATACAATGGAATATTACTCAGCCATAAAAAGGAACAAAATAGTGCCATTTGCAGAGACGAAGGTGGACCTAGAGATTGTCATACAGAGTGACGTAAGTCAGAAAGAGAAAAACAAATATCGTGTAATATCGCTTATATGTGGAATCTAGAAAAATGGTGAACTTATTTGCAAAGCAGAAATAGAGTTACAGATGTAGAGAACAAATTTATGGTTACCAAGGGGGGAAGGGAGGGTGAGATGAATTGGGAGATGGGGACTGACATATATACACTACTATGTATAAAATAGATAACTAATGAGAACCTACTGTATAGCACAGGGAACTCTACTCAGTGCTCTGTGGTGACCTAAATGGGAAGGAAATCTAAAAAAGAGTGGATATATGTATACGTATAACTGATTCACTTTGCTGTACAGCAGAAAATAACACAACATTTTAAAGCAACTATACTCCACTAAAAATTAATTAAAACAAAAAACAACTGATCATTGTAGGCTTAATCTTATGAAAGTTAGTAGAACCACTAGGGGGAAGTAGTGTGCACACTTGAAGACAAGCAAAAAGTAGCTACCACATTACTACATTCTCCAGTCCATTCATTCAACAAACATACCAATGAATGATTATTGAGTGTCTTCTATGTGTCAAGCACCCTTCTCAGTACTTCTAGGCCCTGGAGGCACAGTGATGAACAAGGTAGTCAAGGCCTCCACTCCCAAGCTTATCCTGCTTAGACTGGGACAAAGGGTATGTTCTACAGTCTGGCTAGAAGCTAGACAATGTAAAAATGGAGATGCTCTAGAAAGCCCAGGCTATACAATCAATGTATGTATAGGTCTGTTCTGCCTTATATGATGCTCTCTTTGTTATGAAGATCATCCTCATTGCATACCTGACACAGAGACATTCAGGTATGGAAAAAGACTGACAGCTGTTAACTTAGTTAATAATAATAGCAAACACTTAAGAAGTACTTACTGTGTGGCATACATTTACATGTATTTACTTATTTAGTCTTACAACCACTGTATGTGATATGTATTTCATTAATTCCACTCATCAGAGGAGGAAATAGAGGCATAGAGACGTTAAGTGATTTGCCTGTGGTTATACGGTGAGTAAGTGATGCTGCCCAGCTAACTGGGATGTTTAATCCCAGTGCTGCCCGGCTCTGCACTCTGCTACCTCCAATAAACTGTCTACTGTGTGCTTGGCCTTTGCACACAGTATTTCTTTCACTCTTGACAATCCTATGCGGTAGGTGATATGATCTCAATTTGGCAGATGAAGGAACCAAGGCTCAGAGACAAGAAATGGTAGTGCCAGTGTTCAAACTCAGAACAAGCTGGCTACAAGGCCAGTGCTCTTCACCGTTGCTCCATGTTCTCTGCAAGGAGCCTGCCCTGGTGAGTTTTGGGGGCGTTTAGGCACAGTCTCACAATTCCGTCCCTCCAGCATCTGGTTTATCTATCAGGATGCCCTGGAAGATTTTATTTGAAGAGAGAGTTTAAAGAAAGGCTGATAAAATAAAAGTTCGGAAAAAATAAATTTTCTTGGACAAAATAAAAGGCTTATCTTGCAGAAGTTGCAGAAAAAGAATGTTTTAGAAGTCAGGAAGGCAGATGGAAAATATGTCAGCAGTTAGATATATGGAAGGTCTTCTATGTATAGGCCATGACATACCCAGGATTTATTGAGGAAGTAGAAGAGGTTATTTTTCCCAAGGTTTACAGTTTAGTTGAATACCTTGCACAGTGTATGTGGAAAGAGATGAGAGGCATATAGGAATCAGAAGAGAATTGAGAGAGGCAAGGATACAAGTTAATAATGCAAATGAATTGGGCCATGCGGATAAACTCCCAAGTATCCTGTGAGTCCTTTTTAGTCCTCAGCAGACACAGTACCTTTACCATCACCCATAATTCAGGCTTTGAAGAATCAGGGCTGATAGGAAAGTAGGATTTTTCAGGCAGGCTAAATGATGGTATAAGAGAATTGTTCAAGGATTAGTATTTAGCTATTTATCTTCCATTTGAAAAATGTTTATCTTCCACTTATTTGTCTAGATTTTAGGAGAATTCTCAAATCTCTGTAGAGTTTGCAGACTGATGCTCTGACTAGCTCTTTTGATGTGTTTTCTTAAATATTATTCCCGGTAACAATCTATGTAGCCTTTTTAATACCTCCAAATTTGTTCTCAAGCCACTGATAAGATGATCTCATTGCCTTTTGAAGTGCCTTAGGGGGCATTTATCACATAAGAAAGCCCTCCACATGGAGGGATATCATTGGCTGTTGGCTTCAAGATGGCAATTGGCCGATAACTACTACCTGGGATACTGGCCTTGGTGGATGGGATGGGACTATGGACAACAGAGAAAGTGGGAAACTGGCTGGTTGTTTAGGAAGGTTATATGCAAAGCCCCTTTGTTGTTTTGCCCCTTTCAGCTACTTAGACATGTCCCGAAGAGTTCAAGTTGCCCATTAAGAATGAAAGTATAAATTCTACATTTCTTGTGCCTCTGTGGGATGGGCAGTCAAGGCTTTTTCTGGGCTTGAGAGAGGTTCAGGCACCTGTAAGTGCAGTCAGATGTGTAAGGCTCTTGGCGCTCTGCTCTCAGCATAATCTTTGTTAACACTGATTTTCTCTGTTCTATGCGGGTGAATTAGAATTTAGTCCACAGTGTATCTCTGTCCCCTCAGGACCCAGAGGTCCTTGCCTTGCCTCAGTGATTTAGCTGTGCTCTCCCTGTCCCTCTGACCTCACTTCCCTTTTGTTGTAAGTCTGCTTTTTTTTCTCGATCTCAACTTTTATGTTTCTGGCCTTAGGTTAAGTCACTAGGCCCATACCCAGTTAACTCCATAAAAACGATTCAGTGCAAATGTCCAAAGCCCTTTCCCAGCACCCTGCCTCCCCTAGTTTCAGTTATTCAGGTATTTCGCATCTAAAAGGCCTGGGAAACAAACGCCACTGCTTCTGCCCTAGGGGCCAGTGCTCCACAGCACCTGCAAAACTTTTACCTTAGGGTTTCCCCAGAGGAGCCCCTCCTCTTCCACAGGTTGACCAGGCTGCTGGATCTGCTGGCTGCCGAGGAGGACTTGCCATCCCCCACGTGCATGCGCACCACCGTGGACGTGGTGAAGGCGCTGCGCACGTTTCTCTCTGGTTTGGCCAGGATGATGTATACCTTCGGCACAAACATGCAGCCGAGTGCCACTGTGGCGCTCAGGCTGACTGAGAAACACATGGTGATGATTTTGTAGTTGCTGCCAAAGTAGATGGGCACAAAGGCCAGCCATATAATGCAGGTGGTGTACATTGTGAAGGCGATATACTTGGCCTCGTTGAAGTTGGCTGGAACATTTCTGGTCTTGAAAGCATAGAAGGTACAGCTCAAAATCAGCAATCCATTGTATCCAAGAGGAGTGACAACTCCTAGGTTGGTGGTGTTACAAATCAGGTAGACTTCTCGAATGCTTGGGTAGTCGTGCATTATGTCGGGAGGCTCCATTATAAAGAGGGCGATGATGATGCCCAGCTGGATGCATATGAGAATGAAAGCAATCACTAGCTGGGCACAGGCACTCATGAATCTGGGCTTTTTGGTACAGATCTTCTTCTTGCTGCCAGCCAGGATCCTTGCAATACGATTGGTCTTGGTTACAAGGGCTGAATAGCTCATGGCTGGGGAGAGACCGATGCCTATTCTCTGAAGGTAGCAGTAAATCTGTTTGGGCTTTGCAATGAGGCAGAAGGTACATAAGTAGCCCAGGCAGATGCCAGCAAGGATAATGTAGCAGAGTTCCCTGCTGGAGGACTTGACTACTGGTGTATCACGGTAAATGATGAAGACTGCGGTGACAAACAGGGTGGCTAGCAGGCCGAGGCAGGCAAACACCACAGCTGCAATGGGCTCAGGGTCACCCCAGCGAAGATACTCTACTGGGATCAAATCACAACCTGCAGAGACACAGACACATATTGAAAAAGAAGGAAGAAATATTGACTTGGGTCACTTGTGCCAAAGTTATAAGCAGGTGCCTATGATCCTTAGAGTTTGTCTCCAGTCTACCCTTCTAATCTCAGTATCCCATACTACTCCTTTCTTCATATATTCAGTCATAAAATATTTATCTTTAGATTATCAAATACATACTCTGTGACAGGAGCTGTTCTAGGTTCTGAAAACAAATGATGAAGAACATATTCCCTGCCCTCCAAAAAAAAAAAAAAAAAAAAATTGGTGGGGGTAAGGGGGACTTTTGTAGAATTACTTACATGTGGGATAAGGACCATGAAGAAGTAGAGCATGGACCTTGACTCAGTCTGTGGGAGCAGTAAAATCTCCTTCAACAGGAATTAGCAAATGCACGTGTTGTGGTTTGGCTGAATTTGTGGATTTGGTAGGTTTGGCAACTAGAAATTAATTGTAAGGAAAGAGCTAGGGGGCATTGGAGGCATGAAAGGAGGTTCCATACAGTAATGTGATGAGTGGCCTAAATTAAGTCTGGAACGTAGGCAGGAGGGGATCTTGGAGGGCAGAGAGTCTTAGATCAATGGGAAGTCATTGGAGGGATCTATGTAGAGTAAGAGGAATCACATGGTCAGATTTGTGTGGGTGTTTTAAACATTATTTTGATTGCTGTGTGGATTTGGGATGAGGTAAAGGTGTAGAGAGATTTGAGAAATATTGGAAGCAGTATAGGCTGTTTAAATGCATGTGGGGATACATGAGAGACAAAGGCATCAAGGATGACCAACATTGGTCCTTGAATCCACTGCAAAAAAACATGACAATTTGGCGTCATTTGGGTTATGTGCCTTCTTTTAAAATTTCTTTAGGACAGTGATTCTCAAACTTGGCTACACACTGGAATCACTTAGATATTTAAAAAAAAGTACTGTGGCCTGGGTTTCAGTGCCAGAGTTTCTGATTTCATTGGCCTGGGTATCAGGATTTTTAAAAGGCACTCTAAGTGCTTCTAAACTTGCAGCCAGAGTTGAGAACCATTGCTCTAAAAGGATCATTCTTGTCAATTAGATTTTAAAAATAGAATTGAGATAGCTTTATTGAGTGAGTAGGAGAGGAGTTAGTAATCTGGAGCATTGGACACTTCAGCAATGTGGCAGAGATTATTAACTGCCTGCAAATATCCATTCTCCCCTTTATCCTCAGCAGCAGATCTCCGTTTCATTTAGGGTGGTAAAGGATGCAGCTAAAACGCTACATTTGCCAGCAAACTTTGCAGTCAGGTGTGCCATGTGATAGGTTTTAGCCGGAAAGATGTAAGCAGAGAACTCCTTCAAGGAAAATGACTCATCTTGGAAAGTACCTTTTTTGCCCTTCCTGGCTTTCTCCTTCTGTTGACTGGACTATACACGTGATGGCTAGATCTCCAGCAGTTATCTTGGACTATAAGGTAACATTAAGGTCAGAAAACATGTTCTGGGATTTGGAAGAGAAAAATGCAGGAAGCCTGAGTCCCTGTTAACCGTGGAATCACTGACTAGCTCTGGACTGTGTATATCATATTTACCTTGTTTAAACAACTTTTATTTCCCTTATATATGTAGCCAAACCAAATCCTAATTGATACAGCTGTAACTTCCTGTATCTCCTCGTCAAGGGTATTGTAGTAAGTGGCTTTGAATATCAATGGCTACTAGGAGGTAAGGGAGACAACAATAACAGTATGTAATGATGGCATAGGGGAGCAGAATTTGCCATCCCCAAATATGTCTCTTTGAGATATTAATTACTTTCAGCTGGTTATTTTCTAAGAAACGGCAGACGGGGGAGAAACTCTGAAAACCCCACTAGGAGAGACACCCTCTCTTCACAGCCTTGGTGAAGCTGCCCTCCTCTTCTCTCCTCGCACTACAGCCCTGGTGGGGGAGACCGGGTGGGTGCTGCTTGTGGTTTAGGTTTTTTTTTTGTTTGTTTGTTTTTAAATTCAATCTGGAATCAGAAAGCTGTGGATTCTGGCAAATGTTCCTTGTGCCCTTCCCCCACTCATCCCTGGTCTGGTCCCTTATTCCCCAATAGCCCTTTTCCCAAGCACCACCCCCACAGACTGGGGACCAGCCCCCTCCCCTGCCTATGTCTCTCCCCAAATCCCTTTAGATGGGAAGGGAAGAGGAGGAGAGGGGAGGGGACCTGCCCCCTCCTCAGGCATCTGGGAGGGCCCTGCCCCCACGGCTTCACCCTTTCCTGTGGGCTCTCTCCCTGACACATTTGTTAAAAATCAAACCTGAATAAAACTACAAGTTTAATATGAAGCCCCCCCCCCAAAAAAAATTTGCATTCATAAGGGAAATCTCCATTTGGAAGGGTAGCACCCTCACTGTACAGAAGAGGAGGATGACCAAATCTCTAGAAATTCTTGTCAGTGGAGAAGGCAAAGACTTGAATCTGCATAAAAACCTTTACCCTTACTGTGCTTTTCCTCCCCTAGCTGACTATCTCCACCCTCAACATCCTCTATTGTCTTTAGCTGAGGATGGTACTTAAGATGAGGGCTTTGGCCATTTTGGTGAGTTACTCATTTTCCCTGAGTCTCTCCCATGTCTACAGGTTGTTAAACTCTTTGATTTCTCTTCTTAATGTCTCATGTCAATTTAATTCTCTTGATGTCAGCCAGAAGAACCTAGAAGGGTAGAGGGAAATTTCTTCCTCCCTGACAATGACAAAGAAGCATGGGGTTCTTTCAAAATATGTCTAAGGGCAGCTCTGTTGTAGAAAGAAACAAAAACATTCTTTCTTCTTTCTCTTATTTCTGCCTTGCCAGTCTTTTTCTTCAAGATCTTAGGTTTCAAATAGTACTATTAGTTTATAGTAAGATGCATTACGGGTTTAATAGGATTTGTGAGTTAGCCTAGGATCCTCAGCACACTTTACAGAATAGTTTCTGTGGGAAAATGTATGCTTAGTTTAAAAACCTGTGCTTTTAACTTTAAAAAATGTGTATGTGGATAGCCCAGACTAAATATGACAGTTATTTTATATAGTGTATAGGATTATAAATAAACGCCTATCTCATTGCTAATGAATATACCTGTATCTATATTTTTAGGCACCTGTGTTCACATATGCTGCTTATTATGTAGGATATCAACTTCTCAGACTTTAGTATACCATAGGGTTTAGGTTCATATTTACAAATTTGTTCTTCATAGAGACTATTTTACGACAAGAAAATAGGGACTAATCATTCCTATCTTTATTCTTCCATAACAGCTTATTTATAACACTAATATGACAATGAAATTCATTATCTACTGCAGTTAATTCTATAGGGGTCTGTTTCCCCTGCTAGGTCATGAGCTACTAAATGTCCATAGTAATTTACTGATATAGGAAAGATGTTATGTGGTACATGAAGCAGGAATCCTTTCAACAGCTAAAGAGAATCACCTGAAAAAATATATAAATATTTAAGGGCTTTCACTTTACTCCTTTTTTTCCCCCTGTTGTTCTGCTAAACCGTAACTGCTTTTATCTAAACGTGATTAGCACCCTAATTCCTGAATGTTTTCTCTATGATAACATTCACCACTGTTTTTATGTCAAATATATTCTTGAACTCTTCATGTGCAACCTGTTAACATCATGTGTGAAACTTAAGAAATCTCCATTAGATATATGTGTTGGAAGAAATGTGTATAAGGGATGCCTCTAATGTGTTGTGATTATTTTCTCAAAGTTGTCAGAATTTATATATTCAAATGAATGTTTTTTTCATTTAACGTGAACCACTGCAAAGACTTTAGTTTAATGATGCTGCCATTGCACAAAATACTTTTGAAACTATTCTCTTGGAATAGAAAATATTGGATTCTGATTATAGTGTTATAATCATTGAATCTTATAAATTGGATAAGATCTTAGAGTTTCCAAGAATGGATGTTCATCACAATCACTTGGAGAGTCTACAAAAATACAATTCAGGAGTCTAAACTCAGGAGATTTCGAATCAGTACATTTGGGGTGGGACAAAAGAATTTTGTTTTGAATCAGCAAGCTCAGTGACTATACAACTGGTCCTTGGTTGGCAGCCCAACCTTAGAGATTATCAGGCTGACTTCTCATTCAGTGTGTGAATGTCTTATATGATAATTACTAGATGCAATCACCCTAACCCTACCTAAGGCTTTCCATGAGCTATGTTGTCTCAAGGCCAGGATTAATAGTGGGGGAAGACAGACTGGAAAGACAGGAGGTCTGGATGGCAGGTAGAGACTGGAGGTGAATAAAATGGTTAGAAGGCTATCACAATAGGACAGGCAAGGGATGTTAGGGCAATAATTAAAAGCCACTGTCCTGAGAACATTCAGCTGGTAGAGACATTTCAGAGCTAGGACTGAAAGAAATGATGAGGTAGACAGACAGCAGAGTCAGGAGAGAGGCTTCTAACCAACCTGATGGCAGTGCTGTTAACTAAGATGCAGGCTGTTGGAAGAAAAGCGTCACATTTTATAGGAATGATATCTAGTTCCAGTTTGGACATGTTATGTTTGAAATGTTTATGACGAGTAGAGCAGATGGGAGCAGAAGCTTAGAAGAGATATCAGGGTAGAAGTTATAGCTTTAGGAATCATCTGTTTATAGGTGGAAATAAGAGACATGGAAGTAAATGTAATCAATAAGGAAATTCATGGATATAGATGAGAACAGAGCCTGGAAGTCTGGTATGACACCGAACTTAAGGAAGGGCAGAAGAAGAGGATATGTCAGGGAAGGTATAAGCTAGATCAGCTAGAAGGAAGGAAGTGTGTCAGAAGCCAAAGGAAAGTGGTTATTTGGATGGCCCACCGTATCCTCCTCTAACAATGTCACTTCAGGTTTTCTTTCTTTCTTTCTTTCTTTTTTTAAAAAAATCCTTACCCAAAGAGCTTGCACAAAGCTTTGAGCTTCAGTTTTCCAGATATCTCTCCTTGTGGCATATCACTCTCTTCTATTTCCCCCCTTTACTACTTTTAGTTCTGTTTCCTCTGAACAGGGGGTGGTATCATGAACAAGTTCTATCAAATCTCAGAATATTGAGATACTGCTAACCTTATTATGATGTAAGTTTAGATTCTCATTACGCCTACTTTGCATTGGTTTACAAACATCTGAATACACTGTTATTCTTCCTAAATCTCTTCCTTATTTTCTTCTGTGAATTAGGGCCTTTTCTGCATTAATGGTTTTCTTTTTTATCCCTGTTTCATTCGTAGTGTAATGGTCAGTACTCAGTATTGGAAGTACTCAGTGTACTGGTAAGTTATCACTGGAAGGGTATGTAGAAGTTAACTAAGAATCTGTAGAATATATATTTTATAGTTTTACTATAATCAGTTTGGTGTATGCTTTTTATATTTTAAATTAAAGGATCTTGATCATATTGGTGAAGTTCCCTCCTAACAAGCATATTAGAGTTTCTTAGAAGATGCACAATATTTTTACATTCCTTTCTAGAAATGCATATGAGGCATAAATTATAAAATCAAGACCTGTTTCCTGATGACATCTATTTAGGTGGCTATCCACTTCTCACTTTCCTCCCCTTTCATGCTTGATCCGTATTCTGTGATTCTCCAGTATAATTCATCCTTTCATAGCTTGAGGTGACATATATTGAAGACAACAGTTTTTTTCTTTTCCATTATAGTTTATTACAAGGTATTGAATATAGTTCCCTGTGCTATATGTAGGACCTTCTTGTTTATTTATTTCATATATAGTAGTTTGTATCTGCTAATCCCAAACTCCTAATTTATCCCTCCCCCACCCCCTTCCCCCTTTGGTAGCTATAAGTTTGTCTGCGAGTCTGTTTCTGTTTTGTAAATAAGTTCATTTGTATCATTTTTTAGATTCCATATAAGTGATGTCGTGATATTTTTCTCTGTTTGACTTACTTCAGTTAGTATGATAATCTCTAGGTCCATCAGTGTTGCTGCAAATGGCATTATTTTATTCTTTTTAATGGCTGAGTAATATTCCATTACACACACACACACACACACACACACACACGTGTGTGTATATATATATCACATTTTCTTTTATCTATTCATCTGTCGATGGACATCTAGGTTACTTCCATGTCTTGGCTATTGTAAATAGTGCTGCTGTGAACACTGGGGTGCATGCATCTTTTTGAGTTAGAGTTTTCTCTGGATGTATGCACAGGAGTGGGATTGCTGCATCATATGGTAGTTCTATTTTTAGTTTTTTAAGGAACCTCCATATTCTCCATAGTGGCTGCACCAGTTTACATTCTCACCAACAGTGTAGGAGGGTTCCCTTTTCTCTGCACCCTCTCCAGCAGAAAATACAACAATTTTTTTTAAAGGGAAGGAGAGCCGCCAAAACTGTATTATCCACATTATCCTATGATTCCACTACTGTGCTTCCCATACATCTAATGGGAGATGGATGGCTCACTGATTTCCTGGACACCTAAAAATGGTATGACTGCTTAGCAATAACTGGTACTCATGCTTACTGTTTGGGTATTAGTCTTGCAGGAGTAATATTCCTGTAGTTAATAGTTCCTAGACTGTTGCATTCTCAAACCCTCTTCCAAGTGTCTGTTCAGGCAGAAGGAATGAGGAGTCAAAGATCCTGGAACAGTTGCCTGATGTTCTGTAAGCTGACTAGGCAGGAACTCCTTAACAAGCTCCATATTGCCTGTATAATTTTGGAGGAAAGGAAGTTGCTGCTGAGAATCTTTGAGAGTCAGATGTATGTGTTGTCCGCTGCCGGTCAGGCCATTTCAGGTATACGAAACTCATTCGGGGCTGTTGTGGAACTCTCCTCTCATACGTGAACAGTAGATCTGCCCAGAGTACAGGGAGTTGACTGGGGACTAACAGCATCACGCCTGCTTGCAATCTGTTCCATCAGTAGACCATTTGTCTGCCTTTCCTCCCTTCTTTATGTGTCTGGATTTGGATCTCTAGGGTGTTGGTTTGGGATAGCAGAGTGATGCAGACTCAGAATTCTTTCTGCCTTGTTCATAATCCTGCTCATTTAATATTTTCTCTTCACTTAGCCTAAGCTAAAGTTTTTCATTACTTCCATATTTCAGAAGAACTGGAAGTGATGTGTGTGTGTGCGTGTTATATTTAGGTACCTTATTTTTCTTTGTAGCACTTACTATAATTTTAATCTATTTTGTGTGTGTATATGTGCATGTGTGTGTGAGAGAGAGAGAGAGGTTGAGAGAGACATCATATTGTTTAGGGCTATCCTCCCTACTTCACTAAAGCACCCTGATGTCAGAGACTTTGCCTCTTTTGGTCACGAATGGAACCATGGTACTGAGCACGGTGCCTCACTCATATGGTTAGCACAGCAATTTACAAATTAATATATCTACTATGTAATCAAAGTATAATCAAATTCTCATTCTGGTGTATGGATCAAGTCATTCTCAGCAAACCTTTTTGTTGCCTTTAGGAAGTCCAAGTTGCAGAACTGTTATGTACTGTTATAGATAGAAATCTAAATTCAGTGCATTACACCTGAAGTTTAGAGTCAGGATTCTGAACCAGAGAGAGCAAAACTAAGTAAGCACCTCAAAGGCTTCCTTCTGCCTAGGGGTGTGACATGTCTCACATTAGAAATATTCCTGGTACTAACTTGGCAGTGATCAGTGTTTGTGATTGACTGATTAATCTAATTGTGAGTAATTCATTGGATCTGGGAATTATGAGTAGAAGAAAGAGGGAGGCAGTAACAGAAGTCATTCTTTAACAAGTGTTGTTTAGTATAAAGTTCAGATACACTGTTCCCAAAAAGGCTTCAGTAGTTGTGGCATGCGGGCTCAGTTGCTCCGCAGCATGTGGGATCTTCCCGGACCAGGCCTCGAACCCGTGTCCCCTGCATTGGCAGGCGGATTCTTAACCACTGCACCACCAGGGAAGCCTTTGTCCTTTGGTGTCCTTTGGTGGGTGCCCTCCAGGAACCAGTGGGCGGCTCTCAACTCCAGTCGGCAGCACTAACTGGAAACCCCCAAAAGAGTTAGCAGCGAGGTCACTGTGAATCCCACCCATGACCTGCCAACAGTGTTGATCCAACTGGAGCTTCCTCCTTTCTGTGGCCCCCACCACTCAGCACTTACCCAGGACTTCTCACCACTTTTCCCAGACCCCTTCTCCCCAACAGGGCCTCAGAAGGCCTGTCACCTCCCTGCCCTGTCTCCTGGGCCATGGCGACTCTTTTCTCAGTGTGTCTTTTGCTAAATATGCCCTTTTTGTATAAATAAAAGATAATTTGGAGTTGTTCTCTCAAAAAAAAAAAAAAAAAAAAGGCATTCCCAAAAAGGCATTTTCTAGAGTTGATTGATTTTACCATTACCTTGGCATGAAATAAAACATAACCATGATTCCTCCCTCAAATGAAAATTTAGTCTCTATCCAAAATGTTTGGTAGGTTTTATGGAAACTGCCTCAATGGGAAGCCACTTTATTCCTGTTTATGCCAGCATTAAAAAAAGGGCAGAAACTAACATTTATTGAATGCCTACTAAATGTCAGGTGTTATCCTAGATATTTTAGGTAATCTTCATAATAAGCAAGTGAGGTAGGTATTATTAACTCTGTTTTACAGAGGAAGGATATGAGGTTTAATCTGACGTTTTGGGGCTGAGATTAAAACCCTGTGAACATTTTGATTGATTGATTACCTGATTGACTTATGTTACATCAGGAGAGACAAACTGATCAAAGTGTTCCTTTCAAAGGGGCCTTGAGGTTACTTAGTAGGAAGGAGAATCATGAATAATTGGCAATGTCTGCCATGTGCAAGGAGGGGCTAGTGGTCATAAGTATTTGACATTTGACATAAATATTTGACATAGATCCATGCTCCCTTCTGAGAAATCTCATTGGTTCAAATTCTTCAGCAAGGTTCTCATCCTGGCTTACATGTCCTGAGGGTTGCTAGCCAGACACTGATTGGTAAATTTTTACTTTTGTGTCCCTAAAGTTTTCTAGTGTGGAAATTTTTTTCTGAATGGGCACCAAGTACCCACAGCACACGAGAACAAGGATTGATTGTAGGACATTCCTAACATTGCCACATAGAGGACTCACAGCCACCCATTTATCATTGGACCCAGCCTATTTCACGCCCTTCAAGGTTTATTGCATATTTTTTTGTTTTAGATTCCCTTAATAAAATTCCCTCAGAGAGCTGACAACTCAGGGCTATAGTTTTTATTTAGCTTTTATATTTTTTTTATTGGTTACATTTTATAGGGGAATTTGAAATTGTATGCAAAGATTAATTTCATAATTAGGCATAAAGAATGATTTAATAGTTCTGCAGAGTGCTGAGGGGGAGGATTATCACAGATGCACATTTGTAGGGACCAGCTTTGGAAAAATATGACTTCCGGTCATACTGCAGATGAATAAGAGAGGAAAAACACAGCACATGAATTTAAATAAAATGTGCTGACTGGAATACTTTGCTCCATTTTTACCTTTCCCCTCTCCCCTCACTAGCTAACTCATTCCTCGTTCATTTTCCAGCTCTTCTTTGAGGATGGCTTTTCTGATTCCTGGAGTGACAGGTTCCTCCCATGTGGTCAAGCAGTTCCCTGTGCCGGTGTCTATCACAGCGCTTGCACAACATTTTTTTGCACATAATAGCACAACTGTTATGCTCGTAGTGAGCTCGCTTGTCTGTTTCATGTAGTAGACGGAGAGCAAATTGAGAGCAGGGGACTGTTTGCCTTTTGCTCTGCTGTGCCAAGCCAGTAGCCAGTACACAACACGCAGTTAAACAGGTTGAATGAATGAATGATTACGTTAATGGAGGAGAGAACAATTGAATCAGGAGACATGCACTTCATTTTCAGCTTGCACACAAATATTTCTGGTGAATACGAGACGCTTCCTCTAGTTATTTGTGTCTCCATTTTTTTTTTACTTTTTTGGAATTTATTTAGTAACAGTGAGCATTCAGAGATATTTTCATTGGATGGGGATCCTTCCATCTGAGTCTTTTTTCCATTTTTATGAGAGAGGGCACATTTTACAACCAAGTAGCTTCTTCAGCCTGCTTTCTGCCCGTGGATGACTGGATTCCCAAGGATCTCTTTATATTTGAACCATCCTTGCATGGTTTAGTTGTGTCTCCATTTTTCTATACATAAAATGGAAATACAGAACTCCCTTCCCTATAATGAGGGTTTTAATCTGGAGAAACCCTTGTAGAAGAATTTGCATATGAGAAATTAAAGACCGATTACCTGAAAAATAGCAGTGAAGCAATTTCTCAGGACTGAGAAAATAAAATGCTTACAACTATTTTTGTACTTTACTAGAATAAAACATTAAAGTCATCACTTTAAAACCAATAGAGGATCAAGGGAATTTTACACACATGATTTGAGCTATAATGAGTGTTTTACAATTAATTTCAATTAATTTCCTGGTTTGCTAGACTCTTTTCAGGCTCCCTTTCCTCTGGTTTTAGTCAGTCATTTTTTTTTTTTTTTTTTGCAAATAATCTGCATAGTAAAAAGCATTTTCCTCCCGTGGTTGATCTTCCATCCAAATGTCCTTTCTGATTTTGTGACTCAGATATTTATTGAGTGTCTACTGTGTTCTAGGAGCTTCTTATTCCCAAGTGGACAAAACAAGCAGAAACCCCCTACCCTTTAGCTTGTGTTCCAACTGGGGAGACTGACAATATATGATCAGCAAAAATAAGTTAATACATTAACAATATAATGGAATAAAAGGTTATATATGAAGTGGGGAAAGTAAGAGGTAGAAGAGAGGGTAAAGGGGGACAGTTTGTAGTACTAAACACGTTGGTCAAGGTAGACATTTGAGCAAGGACTTGAAGGAGGCAAGGATAACAGCAGTATGTGTATCTGGGGTGGAGCATTCCAAGCAGAGAGAACAGCTAGGGCAGTGACCCTAGGAGAACAGCCTTCCAGATATCTTAACAGAAGAACAAAAGGACCAATGTGTTGGGGGATAGAGGGAGATGTAATAAAGAGGAAAATAGTCCAGATACATAACAAAGGGCTAGGTCATATAGAACATAAATTTGACTTTGAATGAGAGGAAACTATTGTAGGTTCTTAGACAATGGAATAACATGATCTGGCTTACTTTTTAAAAAGGTATCTGTGCCCGGGCTATTGAGAAGTGGCTGTAGGTAGAGGCAGGGGGAGAATCAGGAAGATGAATTAGGAGGTTATTTCACTAGTAAAGGTGATTAACAGTGATTACCAGGACCAGGATCTTACAGTGGAGGTAATGGGAAGTGGTAGACTTCTGTATTTGAAGGAAGAGTCAGTGGAATTTCCTGACCAATTGACCAAAGGATATGAGAAAACGCAAAAGATGATTCCAGAGTTGTTGGCCTGAGCTACTGAAAGAATGGATTTGCCATCAGGTGAAATATAGAATGCTAAGGATAGAGCAGCCTTGGGGATCAGGAAGGTAAAGACCTGGATTTCAGTTTTGGAAAGGTAGAATTTGATATATCTATCACACATTTAAATAAATATGTCAAGTAGGCAGTTGAATATTCAAGTCTGGAGATTAGATGAGAAGTCTGGGCTACATATTTAAATTCAGAAATCTTCAGTGTATAACTGAGAACAAGAACCTGGGTAGGATCACCAGTGAAGCAAATGTAGATAGAAAAGAGGGTG
This sequence comes from Eubalaena glacialis, assembly GCF_028564815.1. Lineage (NCBI taxonomy): Eukaryota > Metazoa > Chordata > Mammalia > Artiodactyla > Balaenidae > Eubalaena > Eubalaena glacialis. Next base: position 55,254,634 of record NC_083725.1, on the reverse strand, counting down.
AAGACTGAGCCCTGGGACACTCCAAAACTCTATTCTTACTTTTATTTCAAACACAGAGTTAGATATAAATGTAAAAACACTAAAGGCAATAGGTGCTAGATTCCCTCTGAGAAGGTTAATTTTTTTTCTTGTCATTGAGGAAAACAGGAAAAGTGGATAATGATGCCATTATTATCCACTGAAACCAGAAAAACTTGATCAGGGAGAGTGATTAAAAAAAAGATGGCAGGAGGAGGGAGGGGCAAGATGGCGGAAGAGTAAGACGCGGAGATCACCTTCCTCCCCACAGATACATGAGAAATACATCTACACGTGGAACTGCTCCTACAGAACACCCACTGAACGCTGGCAGAAGACGTCAGACCTCCCAAAAGGCAAGAAAATCCCCACGTACTTGGGTAGGGCAAAAGAAAAAAGAAATAACAGAGACAAAAGAATAGGGACGGGACCTGCACCAGTGGGAGGGAGCCGTGAAGGAGGAAAGGTTTCCACACACTAGGAAGCCCCTTCGTGGGCAGAGACTGCGGGTAGCAGAGGGGGGAAGCTTCGGAGCCACGGAGGAGAGTGCAGCCACAGTGGTGCGGAGGGCAAAGCGGAGATTCCCGCACAGAGGAGCGGTGCCGACCAGCACTCACCAGCCCGAGAGGCTTGTCTGCTCAGCCGCCGGGGCGGGCGGGGCCTGGGAGCTGGGGCTCGGGCTTCGGTGCTAGCCGGGAGGGAGTCCGGGAAAAAGACTGCAGCTGCCAAAGAGGCAAGAGAATTTTTCTTGCCTCTTTGTTTCGCGGCGCGCAAGGAGAGGGGATTCAGAGCGCCGCCTAAACGAGCTCCAGAGATGGGCGTGAGCCGCGGCTATCAGCGCGGATCCCACAGCAACAGGGACGCAGAGGGAAAAACGGAGAGATTCCCGCACAGAGGCTCGGCGCCGAGCAGCACTCACCAGCCCGAGAGGCTTGTCTGCTCACCCGCCGGGGCGGGCGGGGGCTGGGAGCTGAGGCGCGGGCTTCGGTCGGATCCCAGGGAGAGGACTGGGGTTGGCTGCGTGAGCACAGCCTGAAGGGGCTAGCGCACCACAACTAGCCGGAAGGGTGCCCGAAAGGAAGTCTGCAGCTGCCGAAGAGGCAGGAGACTTTTTCTTGCCTCTTTGTTTCGCGGCGTGCAAGGAGAGGGGATTCAGAGCGCCACTTAAACGAACTCCAGAGACGGGCGCGAGCCGCGGCTATCAGCGCGGACCCCAGAGACGGGCATGAGACGCTAAGGCTGCTGCTGCCGCCACCAAACAGCCTGTGGGCGAGCACAGGTCATTCTCCACACCGCCCCTCCCGGGAGCCTGTGCAGCCCGCCACGGCCAGGCTCCCGTAATCCGGGGACAACTTCCCCGGGAGAACGCACGGCGCGCCTCAGGCTGCTGCAACGTCACGCCGGCTTCTGCCGCCGCAGGCTCGCCCCGCCTCCTCCGTACCGCTCCCTCCCCCCGGCCTGACTGAGCCAGAGCCCCCGAATCAGCTGCTCCTTTAACCCCGTTCTGTCTGGGCGGGGAACAGACGCCCTCAGGGGACCTACATGCAGAGGCGGGTCCAAATCCAAAGCTGAACCCCGGGAGCTGTACGAACAAAGAAGAGAAAGGGAAATCTCTCCCAGCAGCCTCAGAAGCAGCGGATTAAAGCTCCACAAACAACTTGATGTGCCTGCATCTGTTGAATACCTGAATAGACAACGAATCATCCCAAATTTAGGAGATGGACTTTGGGAGCAGGATATATTAACTTTTCCCCTTTTCCTTTTTTTTGTGAGTGTAGATGTGTATGCTTCTGGGTGAGATTTTGTCTGTATAGCTTTGCTCTCACCCTTAGTCCTAGGGTTAGGTCCGTCCGTTTTTTTTTTTTGTTTTTTTGTTTTTTTGTTTTTTTTGGCTTAAAAATTTTTTTTTCCCCTAATAAATGTTTTCTTAATAATTTTTTCCTCATTTTCTATTTTTAAAAAAAATTTTTAATAAGTTTTTTCATATTTTTTATTTTAAAAAATTAAAAAATTTTTTTTCTTAATAAATTTTTTCTAAATAATTTTCTTCTTATTTTTAGTATAAAAAATTAATAAATCTATTTTTAAAAATTAAAAAAAAATTTTTTTTTCTTAATAAATTTACTCTTAATAATTTTTTTTCTTATTTTTTATTATAATTGCTTTATTTTATTTTATTTTATCCTCTTTTTTTCTTTCTTTCCATTTTTTCTCCCTTTTATTCTGAGCCGTGTGGATGAAAGGCTCTTGGTGCTCCAGCCAGGCATCAGGGCTGTGCCTCTGAGGTGGGAGAGCCAACTTCAGGACACTGGTCCACAAGAGACCTCCCAGCTCCACGTAATACCAAACGGCGAAAATCTCTCACAGATCTCCATCTCAACATCAAGACCCAGCTTCACTCAACGACCAGCAAGCTACAGTGCTGGACACCCTATGCCAAACAACTAGCAAGAGAGGAACACAGCCCCATCCATTAACAGAGAGGCTGCCTAAAATCATAATAAGGCCACAGACACCCCAAAACACACCACCAGACGTGGACGAACCCACCAGAAAGACAACATCCAGCCTCATCCACCAGAACACAGGCACTAGTTCCCTCCACCAGGAAACCTACACAACCCACTGAACCAACCTTAGCCACTGGGGACAGATACCAAAAACAACGGGAACTACGAACCTGCAGCCTGTGAAAAGGAGACCCCAAACACAGTAAGATAAGCAAAATGAGAAGACAGAAAAACACACAGCAGATGAAGGAGCAGGGTCAAAACACACCAGACCTAACAAATGAAGAGGAAATAGGTAGTCTACCTGAAAAAGAATTCAGAATAATGATAGTAAGGATGATCCAAAGTCTTGGAAATAGAATAGACAAAATGCAAGAAACATTTAACAAGGACATAGAAGAACTAAAGAGGAACCAAGAAACGATGACAAGCACAGTAAATGAAATTAAAAATACTCTAGATGGGATCAATAGCAGAATAACTGAGGCAGAAGAACGGATAAGTGACCTGGAAGATAAAATGGTGGAAATAACTACTGCAGACCAGAATAAAGAAAAAAGAATGAAAAGAACTGAGGACAGTCTCAGAGACCTCTGGGACAACATTAAACGCACCAACATTCGAATCATAGGGGTCCCAGAAGAAGAAGAGAAAAAGAAAGGGACTGAGAAAATATTTGAAGAGATTATAGTTGAAAACTTCCCTAATATGGGAAAGGAAATAGTTAATCAAGTCCTGGAAGCACAGAGAGTCCCATACAGGATAAATCCAAGGAGAAACACACCAAGACACATATTAATCAAACTATCAAAAATTAAATATAAAGAAAACATATTAAAAGCAGCAAGGGAAAAACAACAGATAACACACAAGGGCATCCCCATAAGGTTAACAGCTGATCTTTCAGCAGAAACGCTGCAAGCCAGAAGGGAGTGGCAGGATATACTTAAAGTGATGAAGGAGAAAAACCTACAACCAAGATTACTCTACCCAGCAAGGATCTCATTCAGATTTGATGGAGAAATTAAAACCTTTACAGACAAGCAAAAGCTGAGAGAGTTCAGCACCACCAAACCAGCTTTACAACAAATGCTAAAGGAACTTCTCTAGGCAAGAAACACAAGAGAAGGAAAACACCTACAATAACAAACCCAAAACATTTAAGAAAATGGGAATAGGAACATACATATCGATAATTACCTTAAATGTAAATGGATTAAATGCTCCCACCAAAAGACACAGACTGGCTGAATGGATACAAAAACAAGACCCATATATATGCTGTCTACAAGAGACCCACTTCAGACCTAGAGACACATACAGACTGAAAGTGAGGGGATGGAAAAAGATATTCCATGCAAATGGAAATCAAAAGAAAGCTGGAGTAGCAATTCTCATATCAGACAAAATAGACTTTAAAATAAAGACAATTACAAGAGACAAAGACAGACACTATATAATGATCAAGGGATCGATCCAAGAGGAAGGTATAACAATTGTAAATATTTATGCACCCAACATAGGAGCACCTCAATACATAAGGCAAATACTAACAGCCATAAAAGGGGAAATCGACAGTAACACAATCATAGTAGGGGACTTTAACACCCCACTTTCACCAATGGACAGATCATCCAAAATGAAAATAAATAAGGAAACACAAGCTTTAAATGATACATTAAACAAGATGGACTTAATTGATATTTATAGGACATTCCACCCAAAAACAACAGAATACACATTTTTCTCAAGTGCTCATGGAACATTCTCCAGGATAGATCATATCTTGGGTCACAAATCAAGCCTTGGTAAATTTAAAAAAATTGAAATCGTATCAAGTATCTTTTCCGACCACAACGCTATGAGACTAGATATCAATTACAGGAAAAGATCTGTAAAAAATACAAACACATGGAGGCTACACAATACACTACTTAATAACGAAGTGATCACTGAAGAAATCAAAGGGGAAATCAAAAAATACCTAGAAACAAATGACAATGGAGACACGACGATCCAAAACCTATGGGATGCAGCAAAAGCAGTTCTAAGAGGGAAGTTTATAGCAATACAAGCCTACATCAAGAAACAGGAAACATCTCGAATAAACAACCTAACCTTGCACCTAAAGCAATTAGAGAAAGAAGAACAAAAAAACCCCAAAGCTAGCAGAAGGAAAGAAATCATAAAGATCAGATCAGAAATAAATGAAAAAGAAATGAAGGAAACAATAGCAAAAATCAATGAAACTAAAAGCTGGTTCTTTGAGAAGATAAACAAAATTGATAAACCATTAGCCAGACTCATCAAGAGAAAAAAGGAGAAGACTCAAATTAATAGAATTAGAAATGAAAAAGGAGAAGTAACCACTGACACTGCAGAAATATAAACGATCATAAGAGATTACTACAAGCAACTCTATGCTAATAAAATGGACAACCTGGAAGAAATGGACAGATTCTTAGAAATGCACAACCTGCTGAGACTGAACCAGGAAGAAATAGAAAATATGAACAGACCAATCACAAGCACTGAAATTGAAACTGTGATTAAAAATCTTCCAACACACAAAAGCCCAGGACCAGATGGCTTCACAGGCGAATTCTATCAAACATTTAGAGAAGAGCTAACACCTATCCTTCTCAAACTCTTCCAAAATATTGCAGAGGGAGGAACACTCCCCAACTCATTCTACGAGGCCACCATCACCCTGATACCAAAACCAGGCAAAGATGTCACAAAGAAAGAAAACTACAGGCCAATATCACTGATGAACATAGATGCAAAAATCCTCAACAAAATACTAGCAAACAGAATCCAACAGCACATTAAAAGGATCATACACCATGATCAAGTGGGGTTTATTCCAGGAATGCAAGGATTCTTCAATATACGCAAATCAATCAACGTGATACATCATATTAACAAATTGAAGGAGAAAAACCATATGATCATCTCAATAGATGCAGAGAAAGCTTTCGACAAAATTCAACACCCATTTATGATAAAAGTCCTGCAGAAAGTAGGCATAGAGGGAACTTTCCTCAACATAATAAAGGCCGTATATGACAAACCCACAGCCAACATTGTCCTCAATGGTGAAAAACTGAAACCATTTCCACTAAGATCAGGAACAAGACAAGGTTGCCCACTCTCACCACTATTATTCAACATAGTTTTGGAAGTGTTAGCCACAGCAATCAGAGACGAAAAAGAAATAAAAGGAATCCAAATCGGAAAAGAAGAAGTAAAGCTGTCACTGTTTGCAGATGACATGATACTATACATAGAGAATCCAAAAGATGCTACCAGAAAACTACTAGAGCTAATCAATGAATTTGGTAAAGTAGCAGGATACAAAATTAATGCACAGAAATCTCTTGCATTCCTGTATACTAATGATGAAAAATCTGAAAGTGAAATTAAGAAAACACTCCCGTTTACCATTGCAACAAAAAGAATAAAATACCTAGGAATAAACCTACCTAAGGAGACAAAAGACCTGTATACAGAAAATTATAGGACACTGATGAAAGAAATTAAAGATGATACAAATAGATGGAGAGATATACCATGTTCTTGGATTGGAAGAATCAACATTGTGAAAATGACTCTGCTACCCAAAGCAATCTACAGATTCAATGCAATCCCTATCAAACTACCACTGGCATTTTTCACAGAACTAGAACAAAAAATTTCACAATTTGTATGGAAACACAAAAGACCCCGAATAGCCAAAGCAATCTTGAGAACGAAAAATGGAGCTGGAGGAATCAGGCTCCCTGACTTCAGACTATATTACAAAGCTACAGTAATCAAGACAGTTTGGTACTGGCACAAAAACAGAAATATAGATCAATGGAACAGGATAGAAAGCCCAGAGATAAGCCCACGCACATATGGTCACCTTATCTTTGATAAAGGAGGCAAGCATATACAGTGGAGAAAAGACAGCCTCTTCAATAAGTGGTGCTGGGAAAATTGGACAGGTACATGTAAAAGTATGAAATTAGAACACTCCCTAACACCATACACAAAAATAAACTCAAAATGGATTAAAGACCTAAGTGTAAGGCCAGACACTATCAAACTCTTAGAGGAAAACATAGGCAGAACACTGTATGACATAAGTCACAGCAAGATCCTTTTTGACCCAGGTCCTAGAGAAATGGAAATAAAAACACAAATAAACAAATGGGACCTAATGAAACTTAAAAGCTTTTGCACAGCAAAGGAAACCATAAACAAGACCAAAAGACAACCCTCAGCATGGGAGAAAATATTTGCAAATGAAGCAACGGACAAAGGATTAATTTCCAAGATTTACAAGCAGCTCATGCAGCTCAATAACAAAAAAACAAACAACCCAATCCAAAAATGGGCAGAAGACCTAAATAGACATTTCTCCAAAGAAGAGATACAGATTGCCAACAGACACATGAAAGAATGCTCAACATCATTAATCATTAGAGAAATGCAAATCAAAACTACAATGAGGTATCATCTCACACCGGTCAGAATGGCCATCATCAAAAAATCTAGAAACAATAAATGCTGGAGAGGGTGTGGAGAAAAGGGAACACTCTTGCACTGTTGGTGGGAATGTAAATTGATACAGCCACTATGGAGAACAGTATGGAGGTTCCTTAAAAAACTAAAAATAGAACTACCATATGACCCAGCAATCCCACTACTGGGCATATACCCTGAGAAAACCATAATTCAGAAAGAGTCATGTACCAAAATATTCATTGCAGCTCTGTTTACAATAGCCAGGACATGGAAGCAACCTAGGTGTCCATCATCGGATGAATGGATAAAGAAGATGTGGCACATATATACAATGGAATATTACTCAGCCATAAAAAGAAATGAAATGGAGGTGTTTGTAATGAGGTGGATGGAGTTAGAGTCTGTCATACAGAGTGAAGTTAGTCAGAAAGAGAAAAACAAATACAGTATACTAACACATATATATGGAATCTAAGGGAAAAAAAAAAAAAAAAAGAGGTCATGAAGAACCTAGTGGCAAGATGGGAATAAAGACACAGACCTACTAGAGAATGGACTTGAGGATATGGGGAGGGGGAGGGGTGAGCTGTGACAGGGTGAGAGAGTGTCATGGACATATATACACTACCAAATGTAAAATAGATAACTAGTGGGAAGCAGCCGCATAGCACAGGGAGATCAGCTCGGTGCTTTGTGACCACCTAGAGGGGTGGGATAGGGAGTGTGGGAGGGAGGGAGATGCAAGAGGGAAGAGATATGGCAACATATGTATATGTGTAACTGATTCACTTTGTTGTAAAGCAGAAGCTAGCACACCATTGTAAAGCAATTATACTTCAATAAAGATGTTTAAAAAAAAAAAAAAAAAAAAGATGGCAGGAAAAGAAAAAGAATTCAATTTCAGGCATAAGAGGAATAAAAACATCAGTCTTAGTAATAGATTTCAATTTAGAATGGAAGACAAAAACAGGTGACTATTAAAATATGTTAATTTTAGTGTTCACATAATATGTTTTTAATGTCCTTTGGCAAACTGGAAACAACCAACATTAACAGAAAATAACAAATGTGGTTAGTTTATGTGTCCAGTTGTTAATATACAAGCAGTGATTATTGTACTTCTTGTCATGCATGCATTGATAACAAAATAGCAGCAAAATATATTAATCTAAAGAAAAACAGTAAAGAGTGGGCACTGTAGTTGAATTTATCAGCACTCTAGAACCTAAAAGAAATAAATGGGAAACAACAAGAAATCAAAAAAAAAAAAAAAAAAAAAAAAGAAACATGCCAGATGCCTTTTAGTATTGTTGTGGCTCATGACTATCTTTCTGGAGTTTCCAAATCACGTTAACCTTGTGTAACCCATTCATTTGGAATCAGAAAGCTAAGAAGGTAATGTAAATGACATTAAAAGAGATGTTTATAATAGTAAGCTAGTTCAACAAATGCAAATTCATTGCCTATTCTTTGCCATTTACTGGGCTAGACAATCATTGACTTAGAGGATCTTACTTTCAAATGGGGAAGACTTTCAATAGAGGTTGGAACTTTATCCAAATTTTCTCATTTATCTTTAAATCAATTAATCTATCTCTATATTCATTTCTCATCACTATATTTTTTAAACTTAATTAACAGTAGAGTGATAATCGTTAATATAACTGAACTGTTAACAGGTGCCTAACTATTTATGTACTATTTAATCTCTCCAATAATTCTGTGAACTAGTTACTACTGTGAACTAGTTACTACTGTTACCTCCATTTTTATGTAAGAGGAAGTTGAAGCTCAGAGAAGGAAATTTATTTTTGCTTAAAGTCACACAGTGAGTCATTGGTGGAGCGTGGATTTCAACATGGATGTGTCTAACTCCAACCCTTTTGAGATTTAAACCACTATGTTATTGGAAGATAATAAAGATGAATTGTTCCGGATAGGTCTCACACGCAGCCAAAAATTTCAGCTGTATTTTTTAATACTACATTTGTCATAAATTTCACCTTCCTTAGATAGTATTGGTGAGTCTATGTAATGAATGTAAGGAAAATCTAGAAAGTGCTTAGGGACCTGGGGGGGATTCTATTGTTAAGCAAAGTAGTCACCTCCTTTGACAACTGGTCACCATTATGATGCTTGGTCTTTAGAAAAGGATGGTTTCCATAAATAGGCTTTGATAGGAAAAGTGAATGTGAAATAGTGATTCGCTTGCCTCAAAACAGCTTGGTTATGTTGGAAAAAATATTTTTGAATACACATTCCTTAGATATATTCGTTAGGGTTTTTCTTTCTCCTTGAAAATTCTGCTCCCTTTTACCTGGTTAACTTCTCATTTTCACATGCATTATTTCCATTTCCTCCCAGAAGGTACCACTGAACTTCCAAGACCTGGTTAATTTTCTGTCCTCAGTGTAATTAGTTTTTACTCTCAGGCTAGCACTTTATTTTCTTCCACCTTCGTTCCTTCCCTTTCTTGGTCTGTTCATTCATTCATTCTTTCCCTTATTCCTCCTCTCTCTCTTATTATTTATTGGACAAACATTAAATCAGTTTCTACTATATGCCTGGCATACTTAATGTATTGAAATTGCTCTTTATTTGTGTGTGTGTCTGCCAGGCTCTGGGATACTCGAGGGTAGGAATTGTGGTCCATGATCACTATGTGTCCGGTGCCCAGTGCTTTGTTTGAACCAAGTTGGAGCTATTTGCTAATGAGTACTTCTGTCTTGCGTGCCACCAATGCACAATTCAGTTATCGTATGTATCATATGTTACACTCTTAATGCAATTATGTAAGTCAGCCTTCTTCTACTGTGGACATTTGATGGCATGGAAGTGGAAGGTCAGACACCTTCCATTTGTATCTTTATCAATAGAACCTAGCACAGTGTTGAAAACAGTGTAGAAACTTGATTAAAAAACAACTTATGCTGAATGAATGAGTGATAGGATAACCAGCTTGTAGAGCTTGTGTTCCTATTCAGATTATTATGTAACCTAGATAAGCCAAGAAATTAGAGGTCACCATTATAAAAACCTGTTCCTTTTAAAATATTAACAGGAACTATTTATTAAAATTGTAATAATAAAAACCGCATATTTCTCATCTAAATTCGTAACAGATTTCCCCTAAAGAATCAGAAACACATAATAAACGGAAAGGGTTTTTTTACCCTTTCCTCATCCAAATTGAATTGTAGTAATCAAATGGGCAGCACTTTTTACACACATTTGAAATGAAAAATATCATAGCAACCTGGAGATAATTAACATGTGACCAGCTTGAAAGCTGAATTTTTTCTCTTTCTGTAATTTCCTGGAAATATGGGGCTCCAAAACGTGATTGTGAAGAAAGGCATGTGGTGTAGCAGAAAATGGTGGAATCACAGTGCCTGGGTTTGATTTTCCACTAGTTTTGTGACCTTGAGCAACTTATAGAATCTTCCTGGGTCTTAATTAATTCAGCTGTAAAATAATAAAGTCTACCTCATAGGATTCAAAAGGATAATGCATAAGATAGTTAAAAAATACTGGTGATGACACAGCACAGGGAGATCAGCTTGGTGCTTTGTGACCACCAAGAGGGGTGGGGTAGGGAGGGTGGGAGGGAGATGCAAGAGGGAGGAGATATGGGGACATACGTATACATGTAGCTGATTCACTTTGTTATAAAGTAGAAACTAACACACCATTGTAAAGCAATTATACTCCAATAAAGATGTTAAAAAAAATATTGGTGATGAAAAGCACTTCTCCCCACGTTTTTATTTACTTATTTATTAAAAGGTAAAAAAAAGTCCCAAGAAAAGCGGGACAAACTGAGGAACACAAATGAAGGAAGTATTTATAGGAAGAGAGTAACTCAAATGCTGGAGTTGTAAAACTTGTCAGTGGTTCTGCCTCCTTGGAGCTCATCCTCCACTCCCTCCCAGCTTCCCACCAACTCCCTTTTGTTTGACTCTGTTCTCTTTTTGCCCCTGAAGTGAAGATACAAAGGTTCCAACCTCCAAAGCAATTAGGTAACTTAGGGAACGAAAGGAACTTCCTAGAGAATGTTCCTATTGACATTCAAAGGTTGATAGGCACTGCCCTCCTTCCATTTTACAGCTTTGCACTTAAAATAAATAAGATACATTTCTTTGCGCGTGAGAAGCAGGAAATCATTCTAACTTTCTGTCATAAAGCTTCCCACTGAGTTACTTTTTGAAAGCCGTGTTGTTTTTGCTTTTTCCTTTTACTTGGGTTTGTTGGAAGGTTGCCAGAGTTGGCAAACCCACCTGAAAGGGTTTCCATGGCTTTAGCTTTGGACTGGGCAGCTAAAGATCTGCTACTTATAACCCATCCCAAATTCTTTGAGAGAAAACAAAGATTCTTTCTAGGACAGTTTTTGCATGTATCTGGTGGGGAACGGTGTGCAGTGAAAAAGTTGTCTTGGCAGAAACTTGTAGGGAATTCTCTGAGTGCCTAGCCAAATTGTTGCCTTCCACTATTTTTTCCTCCTTCCTCTTTCAAACCAGACCACATTGCAGTTGTGTTCTTCTCTCAGCGAAACAATGCCCTCCTCCTGTTGATTTAAATTTCTGATCTCTTCATTGCCCTTTATTCCCACTACATTATCACAGTCCAAACCACCAACAGATTCACATTGTGACTTGCAAAATTTCCTTCCTGTGGTTTTCTCTCTTCCTTCTTTTAAAGTCCCCAATTCAGTCTTTATTTAAAAATTTTATCTTCTAGTATTCAGTATTTAAATAGCTCAAATCATATGAAGTATTTTAAATTATAAAAATTTTAAATATGCAGGGAAGTGCAGAACAAACATAAAAATCCAGATTTAACAAATGTTGATATTTTGTCATATTTGTTTCAAATTGCATATACACACAGCTTACAGATATAATTGAAACCTCTCTTGTAAATCCTACCTGACTCCCTCCCATCTCTCTCCAGATGAAACCATCATTCTGAAATCAGTATCCTTTTTACTCATGTTTTTAAACAATATTTACACTTTGCATTTTGACTATGTGCATAACATTTATAAAGCAGTCCATCATGATTGCATTTCCTTTCTTATCTAATTGTTGGCTATTCCTGGAGATAATAATTGCCCTGTTTAAAACTGTTCTGTAGAATGTAAACATCAAAGGGCAGAGAATTTTATGTTTTGGTCAGAGAAATATTTTCAGCACTTAGAACATTGCCAGGAACAGAGGAAGTGCTAGTTATATGTTTGTTGAGTAAATGACTAGATAGATAGCTGAATGAATAAATAATGGCTTTTAATTTCCCTTAGAATAAACTTTAAAATAGTTACCATGGCTTACGAAGCCCTGCAAGAGTTGGCCTTTGCTTGGCTTGCCTGTCTCCGTCCCTCCCCCATGCCCCCGTGCTCCCAGTTCCTCCTCAGTTTCTGTATTCTGTGTCCAAAACACTCTTCTCTTTCATTTGAATCTGGCCAACTTCCATCTTTCGTTTAATTCTTGCATGTACACAGTTCCTTGAAGAGGCAACTTTAAACCTCATCTGAGTAGCTTCCACTGATACAGGCTCCTGCACCATTCTGGTCTTCTCTGTTAACGCTCAGCATCTTATTATTACTTGTCAATATTTAGGATGATAATCACTTTGAGGGCAGGGGTCCTGTTTATCCTATTCACTGCTAACATGGATACCTGAAGATTGTTAGAGAAAGAATAACTACTTGCTGTACTTAATGAAAATAACTTGAATTAGGAATATTGTTAGGTTCTGCCCTCATCCTCCATTTAAAATCTTCTTTCTTTCTTTTCTTCCTGGTTTTCATGCCTGGTTTTCTTTCTTTCTCTTGTTAATTCCTGGTTCCTGGTTCCTGCCAATTTATGATGGCTATTAAAAATATGGCTAGCTTAAAATTTATTTTAATGGATATATTGATGAAAATACATACTCTTAATATAACTCAATATTATACGCACATACGTGTGTGTATGTGTGTGTGCAAAAAAGTAACCCGCAATCTCACCACTCATAAACATTTTTTCTTAAGGTAATGTTCATTTCAGACATCTTTCTATGAATATATAAAAGTAAATGGCTAAATATAATATAGACATTAATGTCAGTTGATTGCCACTCCTAGTTGTTTTTCTAAACAGTTATTCAATTCTAAGATTTCTAACTGTGCTAACAATCTTATAGAGCTGTGTTGGGATTAAATGAATTAACATTTGTAAGATGCTTCAAAGAGTTCCTGGCACACAGGAAACATGTATGTGTTAGTTGCCATTATCACAATGGGGGCACTGACCCAAAGTGACCTGAGCTGTCACGTTATAGGCTGAAGTGGGGTAACTGTAAGCCGGGTGGGTAGAAGAAAGACTTACAGTATCCTCTGAAGCCAGCCCCAAGCATCTCTGTGGCAGGCTTTGGAATAGCTGAAGCCATCAGAGCAGTCTTCTGGCTTAGCTAGCAGTGCCAAGTGCCAAGTTACTTTGAATCAGAGTCAATGAGATGGGCTGCAAACAGCTATAGGCTCTTTGGAAAAGTGCTGGAGATCTTAATGAAAGGTTAAATCTCACATAATATCAATGTGGAGACCTTTTCAGGTTTGGTATTTATTCTCCCTTCTCCCCTCCCACTTTCTTTCCCCTCCCACATATACACACACACTCACATGTATGCATGTAGCCAGCGGAAAATCATTTCATTCTTCTGTTTGAAAAACTTCACTGGCCTCACACTTGTCTATAGGATAAAGTCCAAACTCCTTAGTTCAAGGCTGTCTTCAGAGGATGGCCCTAATACTTACTTCCATCTTCATTTGTAACACTCCCCATCATTTACTGCAGATTGACACTCATTTACTGAGTGCGTACTCTGTGTCAGGCATTGTGTTAGATGCTAGGAATGCAAAGGTGATTGAGATATGGTTATGTCCTTGAGAAACTAATGATTCAGTAGGGGATGCAGATAAGGATATAGGCCATTAAAATCCAGTTTGAAAATGATGTAAAGAGGGAAGCAGAATTTGCTTAAGAAATACAAAATAGAGGACTTACTAGTCTAAGTACCACAAGAAGGCATCATAGAGAAGGTGACATCTGGGCTGAGTAAGAAGGTGAGCAGGAGTAAACAAAGTGGAGTAAGTGCATTCCAGGCAAGGAAGGTAACACCTGTACGGACGTGGAGGAGTCGAATAGCATTGTGTGTAGATGAGAATTATAAGCAGCCCTTGATACTAGAATGTAAAATGAGAATTATAAAGTGGTGGTGATTGAAATTAGAAAGATCATAAGAGGGTGAGGGAGAGAGGGAATTTTGTATGCCATGTTGAAAAACTTGGACATATCCCATAGAGATATGAAAACACTGGTCAGTGTTGAGCAATGAAATGAAAGGGACAAATCTGTATTTTGGATACATTATCTAGTAGCAAGATGAAAAACAAACTTGGAGGCATGTGGCATAAATTTGGGAGTAGGGAAATAAACTGGGAAATTACTGCAATAGTCAAACGTGAGATGATAACTTAGTCAAGGGAACGGTTGTACCAATAAATGGAGAGGAAGGAGGGAGAAGAATATTTAGCAATGCAAATAGGCAGACTTGCTAAGTGACTGGATACGGGTTGCCAAGAAGAGAGAAGAGTTCAGATGACTCACTTCTTTTTGTTTGGAGAAATTAGGAGGATGCTGGTGCCGTTCATAGCCTCAGTGCTGCACACTTTTCCCGATAGGATCTTCTTCACTTTTTTTAAAATGAGCTTAAAGATTATGCCTCAAGACTAAACCTTCTCTAATTTCTCCAGGGTTAGGTGTGCCCTTCTTCATTTTTCCATAATACTTTGCTCATTTCTCACCTACAGCACTTGGTCTACTGCATGGATACTTATTTATATGCTTTTCTCTCACTAGATTATAAGTTTCTTGGAAACTTAGACTAAATTTTACATTTCCAGTTTCTATTACATTTCTGGCACAAACTAAGGCCTTAATTTGTTAAATTAATTAATTCATACTTGAAAATCTCAAAGGCATCTCAAGCTGATCTTGTCTAAAGCCAAACTATTGATCCTTATCAAAGAATGCAAATTTTCCTCAAGGCAGAAAATTTGGTAGCCTTACTTAATATCTGTTGCAACCAATTCATCTGTATGTCCTGTTGGTTCTACTCCAAAGTATATCTGAAATCTTCCAATGCACTGTTTAGCCCAAGACACCAAGAGCTCTTGGTGCCTGCAGTGGCAACCTGCAGTAACCATCCTGCCTATCTCCCTGGTTCCGCTTTCCATCCCTATCCAAATTATTCTCCCTCACAGCAACCAGAGTAATGTTTTAAAATTATACATCCAATCATGTTTTCTTCTTCTACTACAGCCCCTGCAAAGGTTTCTCATTGTACTTGGTATTAAACACTCAAATCCTGAACCTGTTCTACAAGGCTATACAGTATATGATCTAGCCCCTGCTACCTTCCTGATCTCTTCTGACATCGTTTTTCCATTGGCTTACCCATAAACAGACTTTCACATATGCTTTTGCCTCAGCAAGAAATGCCCTTCTCATCATGTTTTGATAGCTATTTCTGTATTTATCATTTAGGTCTCAGCTAATCTTCACTTCTTCAGAGATCTTTTATGACCACAAATTTAAATTATGTCTCCCCTAATATTTTCATTTTTTTTTTTTTACTCTTGTTCTTTTACTTCATACTACTTAACACAATTTGTCCATGCCTGTCTGTATGTGTCTGAGAGTGTGTGTGTGTGTGTGTGTGAGAGAGAGAGAGAGAGAGAGAGAGAGAGAAAGAAATGTCTCTCTCCCAACAAGATGGTGATATAAGAACCATGTCTATTTTTAACCCCAATTTCTCCAGCACCTATTATTATAGTGCAAATAGTAATAATAAAATACTTTTCTGTTGAATGAATGAAAAAGCAGACCATGTTCATTGTGATAGTTTTACAAAACATAGGACAAAAAATTACATCTGCATATTCACGTTCAAGGTGCTTAGCCACGTGGATAGCTGAATCTGTGAAATAGTTTTTCGGTTTAATGATAATCCATATTGAAATTAGAAATTAGAAAAAGGTAAACAAATAGTATAAAGGAAAAGATCACCAAAACTGCTCTTCATTTCCCTCACAAGAGAACCAATCATATTTTTTTCTTACATTTTTACTGTATGTGTGTGTGTGTGCGTGTGTGCGTGTGTGTGCTTTAGTTTATCTGTAAACTAAATTTATTAAAGACTTTGTGTGCAGCACTGACTTGGCTCTGGGGATAGCAGGATGTATGAGTATCAGAAAGCTTATCATCTAACGGTGAAAATAGGACACAAGGTACTTGGGTGTTTTATTAAATCAGAATTTTTAAATTTTTTGTTTTAAGAAAAGGAATGTCTTCTGCATAAATACCAGTCACTGAAAACAACTCTTAATGTGAGCTGGCCTCAAAAGGCCCAGAATCACAGGATTTTTAGAACCAGGTTTTTGGAATAAGCTAATACAACTACCATGGATAATCTCTTGTGCTATGAGGGGTCGAGTCTAACACTGATGACGTTATAATTCTCTAGCCTCTAGGAGTTTGTGCTTAATCCACCTTAACTGTAAAACCACTAGGTGACCTGACATACCACGTGGTGGGCCCTCTGCCTGGAATGTCTTTTTCTCTTTATTTCCCTGGAAAACTTAGTTTCACAGGTCCCCTCCTCATACTCCATGTCCGCAAACCTGTGTCCTTCATTGTAATCACATTTTTACTGTTTACCTCCCTCATTAACTTCTTGACGACAGAGGGCATAGCTTCATTTTTACGTCTTTATATCGGTGGTAGGCAAATACGCATCTAATATGCATTTGCTAAATGTTTATTGAAGGAATTGGAAGGAAAGATGGAAGGTATCCTGTTTTCATAATGTAAAGATTAGAAATAGCTATGAAATACCATATTGAGAACACAATGACAATAATTCCTTCACATTTTTGGAGGAAAAAACTCCTAAACCAAAACATCACAGAAACAAACGAAAAAGTAACCCCCCTCCCCAAACTCTCCCCAAACGAAGCAGAGATGAGCCTTACCCTGTGTTGACATTATTTGAAAACTCATTAGTTGGAAGTTTCTGGTTTAGATTAAGGAAAAGCAATAAGAGAAACTAAGAGTTTTAGACCAAATTCTACCTAATTCTGTGCTACCTTTTTGTTCTTGGATATGTCATGGTATATTTTACTCTCTTCCGGCTAATACTTCTCTCTCTACACCTCAAATCACAGTTAACTGGGGCCCTGCTTAGGAACTTCTGGGAATATCCTGAAGATGGACTGAAAATGCCCAGTAGAAAACCTAAGGATTCTGATCTAGTTTGGGGGTGAGGGCAGGAACATAGGCCGATTTCTCCGAGCGATCTAAAGATTTTCATGATTAGCCCAGGTGTTGGGAAGGCGTCTGTTCGTAAGGGAATTCTTTGTTGCATAAACTATTCCACCAAGATGAGAAATGCTTGGAGATGTGACCCCCCTCCTCCCATGTCTGTGTCCTTTTTGAGTTGATTTTGGGGGATGTACCTGTGCTGACATTGTGATACATGTACCTGTAAGGTCATCAGTGGGCCAGGACCCCAGCTGGCATGCCTTGCAGGTGTACTCATCAAAGACATACTCGTTCTCTTTACAAGGTGTGCAGGTCCAACAGCAGCTGACTTCTCCCTTCCGGATCACCTAAGGCAAATATTTAAAATTTTGATTATTTTTTCACATAGATAAAAATCCAGCAATCCTTTATTCAGATGTACTGCTTTACAAAGCAGAAGGGGGCTTTCACGTAAGTTATTTCAAATGTTTTCGGAGAGGCAGTGTAAGTATTAATATTCTCATTTTATAATTAAAGAAACAGGCTGAGTTTAAGCAACCAGTCCAACATCATAAAATTTGTTGGTGACAGGGTCAAGAATGAAATTAAGTGCAAATCTTTGGTAATTAGCTTTAGATACCTGTATTAATCGTCCGTGTTTGTGCTCACATGTGAATATATATACATTTCTGTATGTGTGTATGTAACTGAATTTTTCCCAGAGTTTGCCTTTCTTTGCTTCAAATTAAGAACTTTTGCTCTCTGGATTTACCTTGGCTTCCCTCCACTAGTTGAATAATTGTTAGCCAAAAAACCCACATTGTATACCTGCTAAAGTTCAAAAATCTATCCATATTGATAAAAAATAATTAGGAATTTATTTTGAATTAAGAGGCAGAAGATGAAGTTTTTTCTGGAGATCACCTCTTGGACTGTTTCTACTAAAAATCTGGTTCAATAATTCAGTCCATTCCTTCCTATTCTAGTAGTTTTGATTTGCTTGGGATGAAGATGGTTAAGGTCACTGAGACTATTGTATACCTCTTCATGTGTTTAATTTTTTTAAGGCAATAGAAAATAATTGAAATAATTTAACAGTTGAAAGAGTCCTAGATATTATCCTTTAGAAATGGATGTCTTTTATTTTTTTTCCACCACTGGTGCATGAGTAGCCTCTGTGGAATAGAGATAGCATTCATTAAACATTCCTATAAATAATTAAAACTGTGATTAATAACCAGATGCAGGAGTAGTTACACTTCATATCCTTGTCTTAGATGCTGACTCTATTAATGACCTTTGATAATAATGTCTAGATATCTATAGCCAAATACAGTTGTAGGCTGGCACCCCTTTCTTCTGTTTTGTACTGTCCCTTGTGCTGACTCTTGACATCGCAACAATACAAGTAGGAAATGATGACAAAAGGGCCTGAAACATCCTTTCCCTAAAATAACCAGATCAATTAGGTAAAATTGCTAATTAGACCTGCTTAATCTATTGAAAGCATTCTTCATAATAATGTTGACTGTTTGCTGGTGATTTAGTGCACGCCATGTCGTGTCATCTCATTGAAACATTGGAACAGCTCTGTATAAGGTGGTTGGTTTTATTTTATTCATTTTTTTAGGGATGAAAACTAAGGCGTAGTGAGTTCACACAACACGTGAGTAAATGAGGGATCAAATAATGCCTTGGACTTCATGGCCATGCTTATAAATACTGAGCCTTATTGGTCTGTATAAAGATAGAGTTCGTGATATTTTGAAAGATGTGGAGGAAAGAATACTGGCTTGAGAATCAAGAGGCACCAAGGTTCTAGTCTTACTTATAGCCACTAAATAATGTGCAGCCTTGAGCAGTCTCCCAGCTGATCCTGTTTCATCCAACCGAGACTAATGCTTTTAAAATAATACCTGCCTTTATAGAGTTTCCCGAGGATTAAATAGAATATCACAATGATTTGGAAACTGTAGAACACTTTAAAAATATTAACTGTTTTATTAGTAATATACATATAAGTATCCATATAGAGACATGAATTTCATTTTCAGGGTGACTTCAACCACACTTGGTAAAACTATCACTGGACAGTTACTAGATTTTGTAATGCAAGGAGGCACATTTCAAATGCTGAAGGATTCTTTCTTAGTAGCCTGGCAAACAAAAGCAGTTGCGTCCTTCCTCTTAGAAATGTGCTAACTTTCTGTGATTCAATTTGCATTGCTTTGTAAATTTCAGTTTTTTTACCAGAATAAGCTCATGCCCTTTTCCAAGATTAATTCCAATATTACAATCTTTTTTTGAATAAATAGTGACAACTTACTGTCTTCTTCTGATCATTCAGAACTGATTTGTTTTACTTTTTTTCGTTTGTTATTTATGTTCTGTTTCACACTCATTTTTATCAGACTTTTTTTTTTAATAAATTTATTTATGGCTGTGTTGGGTCTTTGTTTCTGTGCGAGGGCTTCCTCTAGTTGCGGCGAGTGGGGGCCACTCTTCATCGCGGTGCGCGGGCCTCTCACTGTCGCGGCCTCTCTTGTTGCGGAGCACAGGCTCCAGATGCGCAGGCTCAGTAGTTGTGGCTCACAGGCCCAGTTGCTCCACGGCATGTGGGGTCTTCCCAGACCAGGGCTCGAACCCGTGTCCCCTGCATTGGCAGGCAGATTCTCAACCACTGCGCCACCAGGGAAGCCCCTCACACTCATTTTGAATACAGGAGGTGGTGACAATTCTCTTTCAGATTAATATCCATTTTTTTCCACTGGTGGCACACTGGTTAAGAATCCGCCTGCCAATGCAGGGGACACGGGTTCGAGCCCTGGTCCGGGAAGATCCCACATGCTGTGGAGCAGGTAAGCCCGTGCGCCACAACTACTGAGCCTGTGCTCTAGAGCCCACGAGCCACAACTGCTGAAGCCCACACGCCTAGAGCCCGTGCTCTGCAACAAGAGAAGCCACCGCAATATGAAGCCTGCGCACTGCAACAAAGAGTAGCCCATGTTCGCTGCAGCCAGAGAAAGCCTGTGCGCAGCAACGAAGACCCAACGCAGCCAAAAATAAATAAATAAAAATTAAAAAAAAAAAGTGTAAAAAAGCACCCTGGATGTAGTGATGCTTTCTTTATGAATAACAGTATGTTATATATTTGAACCTTTGCTAGACTAAATGTCCTTTCGTGGGCACTGAGTTAACAAATCTGAACAATTCTGTGATGTGTTGATATCATTAGTGAAGTTGTTCAGTGACCTTATTAAACCATATCAAGAAAATGTAGTCAATTGTATATTTAATGGAGTGAAAATGAGATCTGGTTAGGAGAATAGAATTTGGGATTAAAAAAAGACTCTATAACCATTTTAACAAATTAACTAGTATTGAAAATATGATAATAGGGAGTCAGATTCTTCCACTGGGTAAGTTATTCCCAGGAGAAGGGGGTAGCAAAGTATATATAAAGAAATCTCTTGAAACAGACGTTCAATATTTTGAAGTTACAGGTTCAAACTATATTGCTGTGAAGGGTCAAAACAGAGACAACTTCCATGTAGTAATTTATGCAGATTAATCTTTCTCTGGGAAGAACTGGAAATTATGAACAATTGATATTCTAAGTGAGTCTAAAAAGAATTTCACATGAAGTGTTTAACTGCAAGATGACTGGCCAAGATGCAGACCGTCACTGAATATTAAGAGTCGGCAACCTTTTTCTGCAGAGGACCAGATAGTAAATATTTTAGGCTTTGTGGTTGATAGCCAGGGCTGATTGAGGCTACCTCTGTAATGTTTCTTTCAAATACCTCCCCTACCCCCTTTCCATTCTCACTGTTTCTTCCATAATTCAGGGACCTTGTCACCACTATCACAGTGTCCTTCTAACTTGTCTCTTCTTTCTTTATTTATGTTTTGTAACTCTACCCATGCATCTTCACCTATTATATGTCAGCATCTTGGTCAAAATTATTCTCAGACTCCTGGTTAATAAAAAATTAAGTTCAGCCTGTTTAGTATGGCATCCAAAACTCTCTGCAAATGTGGCTTCAATCTATCATTGCAACTTTCTCTTTTACAATAACCATTTAGAGCAAAGCCCCCTAGATTATTCACTGTTATTCCAGAACAATCTGACTACTTCTGTACCTTTCCTGTTATTATTCCCTCTACATAAACGATCATTTCCCTACATGTCTCTGAAGTCATATCCATTTTTCATGGTTCAGTGTCTGACATTTTATTCAGAAGAAATCTGTCCCTTTTTTAAAAAAATTTTTATTGCACCTTTACTGCACCATGTACACAACACTGTACTATTTGACATATATTAACTCATTTCTTAAAATATTTATTTATTTATTTGGTTGTGCTGGGTCTTAGTTGCGGCAGGCAGGCTCCTTAGTTGTGACTCGTGGGCTCCTTAGTTGTGGCATGCAGGTTCCTTAGATGTGGCATGCAAACTCTTAGTTGTGGCATGCATGTGGGATCTAGTTCCCTGACTAGGGATCAAACTCGGGGCCCCTGCATTGAGAGTGTGGAGTCTTATTAACCACTGCACCACCAGGGAAGTCCCTGTCCCTTTCTTTTGTATGAACTTATTTAGCTCCCTTTTTTTTCTTTCTTAATGAAGTCATCACATTTCACATGACATTACTTATCTGTGCCCATGATATTTTTTCTCATCCACGCTATAAATCTTCTAAGAGTAAATGTGTCTGACTTATTTTTGTGCCATTAATGTAAACTATTACATTAGTGGGAGTTTGGTAAATATTTAAGTTAATTAGAAATTGATGTGGTTTCCAGCTGTGAACTATTTATTCCCAGGAAGCATGTCTTTAGAGGCTTACATGAGTAGAAAGGGTGTGGGCTTGACTCATCAACTGGTGCAGCCAGTCCAACTACTAAGGCTATTGTGGGTTTTACTAGATATCATAAGGAATTAATGAGAAAAGATTTAAAAAAAAAATTTCTTCTAAAAATTAGAAGCTTACAGTGGAAAAGGCAAAACAAATATCTAAACTTGTTAAAAACAGTCAATGCTAATGAATACTTTTGAATTTACAACAAAAATTAAAGAAACACAGACTCCACTTTACCTTAATCTGGCCTTTCTCACATGGTTCACTGCACACGGATCTGATGATGTGGCTTTTCTTGGACCATACTTCATCATCATCCATTTTTAATTCTCCGTTGTCCCAGCTTCCAACATTGATATAATCAAAATAATCGTTTCCCATTTCCTTGAAATTCATTATTTCATACCTTAGGAACAAGAATATAATAATTATTCAGCTAAAAATATAAATATTCAGCTATGAAGAAGCAATAGATTTCTGTCCTCCAAAATGTACCTATTGTCATATTGGTGACACTGGAATTTTCCATGACAGTACACTTTAGAATAACAAAAAGCCTGTTTCACTTTCTCTTCAGAGACCTTTTTTTTTTTTTTTTTTTAAACTTTCAAGCTTATACCTGAAATAGAAAATAATCCCATGTGAGAAGGTGACTTGACCTCAGCATGATGAAAGACAGTTTTGGAATAACTTCAAGAAGTTTAAACAAGTACTACTTTTAGGCTTCTTAAAAAGATAGCAAGGTTTTCATCTCCACTCAAATAAAATGGTAAATTTTCCTTTGCTAATAACCAAGGGAGAATTTTGGTAAATCTTTAATCTTGTCTTCAGCTTTAGGGAATGAGGAGGTAATTTGGATACGACCTGATTTTACCTTTCTCATTTTACCCTTTATCAATGGCTAAACTCATTGTATAAAGATACTTTCAGGAATAATGTTTAAAATAATTCTGAAAATCGATAGCTTCTAA
Source organism: Eubalaena glacialis (assembly GCF_028564815.1). NCBI lineage: Eukaryota > Metazoa > Chordata > Mammalia > Artiodactyla > Balaenidae > Eubalaena > Eubalaena glacialis. The sequence continues at coordinate 55,231,427 of NC_083725.1, read as the reverse complement.
AGCACCTCATGCAATGTAAAAATGCTGGAAGATACTAGAACCTCGTGAATTCTCAGCCTTTATATGGGGATGGAGATGTAAAGAGGGAAAGTTAATGTGATTATTTATAGGATTTTACACACACACACACACACACACACACACATACACATTTCCAGAGAAGCATTTCTGAAATAATTTTCCAATCTGAGGACACTGGATGAGCAATACCACCACTGTCAGTTCCTGTAGACACATCTGTAGGTATGTCTTAGGTATACAGTGTCTTCACATAGTACCCTGTGCTTTTATTTTCCAGGACTTGTAGGATTGGTAGACGGGCTCTTCTAAATGCTTCCTTCAACCTCCATGCTCAGCACGTTGAGCTATCTGAAAATTGATATGTATGGAAAACTTTCTAGCTTTTGGGTTCAAGTGACCAGATTACCAATGCTCAGTACAGAAATGCTAAGAACAAAGCTGACATCAATCTGTTTGGACCTACATTGAAAATGATACTATTCTGTTTTCACTCCCAATCACATTTTTTACTGTAGTGTTTTTTTCAGAATGTTAACTTATTCTTAAGTTTGGTTAGCTGTTCAGTGTTATCCTACAGTGTTTTATTTGCAGTCAGTAACAATTTTGAGTAACTGTCTAAATTCCACCTCTAAAAGTACCAATCTGTAGGATACAGAGCTGAGTCTTAACACATTTCCACTCTGTCACAGTTATGCAGTGGCTACTAAGCATGCAGTGAGTTGAGATACTAGAACACAGAGCACTGAGGTAAAAAGAACTCATACATTATGGCATTGGCTACTTCAAATTGGCTACATGGGCCTCTAAGGCTTCAAAAGGTGACTGACTGCCTGTGAGCAAGTGACCTGTGAACGTTCTAGGCTGGGAGAAAGGAAGAAATGTTAGTGTCAGGAAGATTTTTTTTCTTTGCTGCTACTGATTTGAAGAGATATGAAGAGAGTTTCATTGCTCACCCCCAAATGAGCCATCAACCCATTTCTACCAGTTGTTAACTTTGACGAGGTCTAGTCCAAACTGTCAATTGTACAGATAATGGACCTGAAGCTTGGTGAGGTAATGAGTGATACCAGATTGGAGAGAATGCAAGTCTATACTCACTCTTAATACTTCAAGTCTGCTGTTGGTTCTTTTCCGTTAGACTACTCCAAATAAACTCAATAGAGCTAAAAGATCAACTTCCATTGCTTAACTGTTGTAGAAATCTGTTTTATATTGGAGAAATGGTAAAAAGTCAAGGGATCCAATTTTTGAAAAATAAACATGATAACTCTATAGAATGGAAAATGTCATATTTGACAGGGAAGTGACTTTGAGAAAAGTTAAACCTTAGTTTTGGTTCAAACCAATCAACCTACTTTAAATTTATTACAGATACTGAATCCTCCCTTTGGAATTAGCCCTTAGATTTATGGTAATTATTTCTTACTTACCAGACAACCACAGAGATATTATCACTAGTGGTTGTAGCTGTGAAAATACAACATGATTGTAAAAATCTTTGGTAGCAGTACATGAAAAAAAGAAATAGCTCAGAATAATTCTCTGTAAAAGAAGACCCCTCCTCCCTTCTCTTGTCAATTAATATGAATTCTTTTAGTTTTCAGAGATAGGATATAGATTTTATTATCCATCAAAAGTGAGAGTGAGTGTTTGAAAAATACTCTTACTTAAATTTTAGATAAGAATTAAAGTACATAATGGCTTTCTGCCATTGTAACCCATTGTTTAATTCTCTCTCATTCTCACTCTTGCTCTCTCGCCCTTTCTCACTCGGCCCCTTGGTTTCTCCATCTCTGCTCCTGAACCTTTTCTCTCATCACTGAGTGTGGGTTTGTGTAATGTCTTCTTTAATACCTCTTCCTTCTTTCCCCTTTCTCTCTGCCTCCCCACGTCTGTCTCTTCCTTAACTGGCCACAGTTTAGAGTTGAAATATACTGAAAATTTGTTCGAATGAATTTCCTGAAGTGTTCAAAAAAACAAAAACCAAAAAACCAGATAAAATGTATTGCAACCAAAAAGAAAAAAGTTCAGTTAAAAGCACAAAATAATGATTAGTGATGTTGAGCATTCTTTCATGTGTTTGTTGGCTATCTGTATATCTTCTTTGGAGAACTGTCTATTTAGGTGACCACCTAGAGGGGTGGGATAGGGAGGGTGGGAGGGAGACGCAAGAGGGAGGAGATATGGGGATATATGTATATGTATAGCTGATTCACTTTGTTATAAAGCAGAAACTAACACACCATTGTAAAGCAATTATACTCCAGTAAAGATGTTTAAAAAAAAAAAAAAAAGCACAAAATAGAAACTAGAGGAAGGCAGGGTTCAGTTGAACAGAAATAAAGAACTTTCTAAGTGGTTATAACTCTGAAAATTAGAGCAGGCTTCCTCAGAAGATAGTGAGGTTCTCTTTACCCAAGGGGCTGAAGCAAGGTTGTTGTCAGGGGAACTGAAACATCATTTGGAGGAAGGGACTATGGAGAGTACTAGATTTTTATGACCCTTAAGGTCCTCTCAGTCTACAGTTCTGAGGCTAAGGTGCTTTTTTAAGTCCTTCTGTGGACAGAGTCACATATTAAGAATCTGTGTGCAAACCAGGTCAGTATCTGCAAATTTCTAGTGTTCCAGCCTTATTTTCTACTTGTCATATCTGTTTTTGTCCATCTTTTCCTCTTTTCCTGCCTTATTTTGTATTAACCAATTTTTTTTTTTAAGTATTCTTCTCTTGGCTTTTTAGTTATTTCTCTTGTATTAAAATTTTAACTGCCCAAGGGATTTAATAGGCATTCTTAATTTAACTTATTCTACTTAATGTTGTGTCACTTAATGTAAAATATAAGAAACTTGCCCCTGTATAATTGTATACCCCATTCCTTTATGCCACATTGTCAAATGTTTTACATCCCCGTACTTATAAACCCCACAATATAATGTTAACATTTTTGCCTTAAATAGTCAGTTGTACTTAGGCTGATGTTGACTCTCCATGTTTCCTCTGCCCATTTATGGTCAGTCCTAGGCAACAGTTAGGCTTGTTAAACCTTAGTCGTCAGTGGACTCTCTGTATATCTATTGGGGGTCAGAAAACTTTTGATATAAATGGACAGACAGTAAATATTTTAGGCCTCTGTTGAAACTACTCAACACTGTTAGTGTAGCATGAAATAGCTACAGATAGTCTCTAAATAAATGAGAGAGACTGTGTTCCAGTAAAACCTTATTTACCAAAACAGATAGCAGACCCGATTTGGCCTGTAGACCATTAGCTTGCCTGTAGCTTGCCAACCTGTGGTCTGTCCCCTTGATGGCAAACAGTAAAGGTCCATATTTCTTTTTTTTTTTTAAAGTATTTGTTTATTTATTTATTTATGGCTGTGTTGGGTCTTCGTTTCTGTGTGAGGGCTTTCTCTAGTTGTGGCAAGTGGGGGCCACTCCTCATCGCGGTGCGCAGGCCTCTCACTATCGCGGCCTGTCTTGTTGCGGAGCACAGGCTCCAGACGCGCAGGCTCAGTAGTTGTGGCTCACGGGCCCAGCTGCTCCGTGGCACGTGGGATCTTCCCAGACCAGGGCTCGAACCTGTGTCCTCTGCATTGGCAGGCAGATTCTCAACCACTGGGCCACCAGGGAAGCCCAGGTCCATATTTCTTATCTATAATTCCTGAAATCCTTAGAGTTCTGAAAACCATAAGTTTTTTCATAACTCACTTGGCAGCAAAACATGACCCATTCTCAACTTATCTAGTGACAGAACTTGACCCACACTGTCATGAGACTATTTATACTCTTTTATCACACTTTCTATAATATTCATATGTTTTGCTGTAGAAATATTAATGAGTTGTTTAAGAAGTGTGCTCCACGGTATGCAGGAGGCATTATATGACTTTTGTAAAATCAGAAATTCATAATTGCCGCTCTATTTACAATAGCCAGGACACGGAAGCCACCTAAGTGTCCATCGACAGATGAATGGATAAAGAAGATGTGGCACATACATACAATGGAATATTACTCAGCCATAAAAAGAAACGAAATTGAGTTATTTGTAGTGAGGTGAATGGACCTAGAGTCTGTCATACAGAGTGAAGAAAGTCAGAAAGAGAAAAACAAATACCGTATGCCAACATTATATATATGGAATCTAAAAAAAAAAAAGGTTCTGAAGAACCTAGGGGCAGGACAGGAATAAAGATGCAGATGTAGAGAATGGACTTGAGGACACGGGGAGTGGGAAGGGTAAGCTGGGATGAAGTGAGAGAGTGGCATGGACATATATACACTACCAAATGTAAAATAGATAGCTAGTGGGAAGCAGCCGCATAGCACAGGGAGATCAGCTCGGTGCTTTGTGACTATCTAGAGGGGTGGGATAGGGAGGGTGGGAGGGAGACGCAAGAGGGAGGGGATATCGATATATATGTATGCATATAGCTGATTCACTTTGTTATAAAGCAGAAACTAACACACCATTGTAAAGCAATTATACTCCAATAAAGATGTTAAAAAACAAAAAGCTCATTACAGTAAAAAAAAAAAAAAAAAAAAAAATCATAATTCTGTAACACAATTGACCCAAGGGTTTCGTTAAAGATGTGTGTACTGATAGTAGTCTGATTATGTGAGGCTTAAAAACAATGATTAAATTAGACTCTCTAACTATCCATAGATATGTGTGCCAGAATGAGTTGTCACCTCTCCCAGCTTCGTCTATTTAGGATCTTCCTCTTGTGACTCTGACATTTTAGGGGAACTCCTAATCACCCTAGTCTCCTCTGGTTCATTGCCCAGGTTGGAATGTCTTTGATCCAGCTGAGCTGCAACTTCTACTCCAGAGAAATAACAACATAGTGCCTACAAATACATTTTTAGGAGAATAGTGGTTTGATTTTGATACTGTAATTGGCAGGCTGTTGTACAGGGTCAGGAATTGAAGCCCACAAGATTGAGTTAGAATCTTGACTCTTTCATGTATTAGACTGTCTTTGGGCAAGTTATTTAATCTTTGTAATCCTCAGTTGTGAGCCTTCGGCTAGAAAAGAACATGATAATATTACTTACCTCACAGGATTAAAATATAGAGGATTTAGCTAAGTACTTGGCTCAGAACACACATGGTAAATATTAGTTATAATTATTTTGTAACTATAACTGGATTAATTGGAAAAACAGAAAAGTTGCAAAGCACCTTTTCCTGAGTTTGGCTTATGCCCTCAGAGGCAGATTCTGATCATTTATTAGTGGGTTAATGTAATACCCAACCTTAGTTATGCATGAAAAGTCTCTAAACAACTATGAAATTGTTTGCAGAATTTTATGGATATTGTCCTTGAGGGAATATCTATAAATTTCATTTAACTTAAAGAGATTCATGTTCTCCCAACGGTTAAGAACCAATGTCCTAAATGTACCCCATTCCAGCATATTTGGAGGATTGTGAATGAGGTAGTGATGTTCTGATCTATTAAGGTTTCCCACTGGAATAGAGCTGAGCCATCTGAGCCATTTCTTCACTGTCTGGTTTGTGGAACTGGCTTGGGTATATGACATGAAAACTGTTTGAACCGATGGAACTGCAGTCAACAAAGTCTGTGAACAAATCCCAAGGTGATGTCAGTGATCTAGGGGTGCACACAGGAATAATAAATCCATGTGAAGATATCAGAGCCTAGGCTTTGACCTGAGCCTAAAGACTGAGCTCATTCATTGACCTACCCTAAGAAGCCTTACAACAAATGTGAAGTTCCCTATGGCCCTGGGAAAATGCTTGTATTCCTGCCCCCACTCCCATGAATGTACTGAATAGCCAAAAAGTAGAAAACAATATTTGAAAAATCTTATCTTGACAAACAGCTTGCTTGGAGCAATACTCTTCCACTCTCTAAAACAGAGAAAATATCCAGCTTTCCTCTTGGCTGCATGACTTGGAACTGCTGTCACTTAAAAAGTTTGGCTCGTGAGACAGTAACAGCTGCATCAGGGACAAACTTCAGTTCACATCAGGAATATGGAAACAAGCTAGACCAAGGTGGCTGGTACAATGTGTGGGCACATGGCATGTGAGTCATGGAGGGACTCATGGGACCTTCTCTTGGCAGGATCAGCTGCAAAAAGAGTGTAAACACACCCTCTCCAAGCACACCTGTCAAGCAAAAGCTGTTGCTGGAAAAATACCAGGGATTTTACAGCAGGCGACCAAAGGACCCTGATTGTCCTAATGCAGGGCAGATTAAAGACCCAGCCCTGCTACAAGTCAGAATATCATTTCAATGACATTATCCCTCATGGATTAAAAGTCTCATGTGAAGAGTCACTTAAGAATTTAGAGTCTGGACTTTGGTGTTGAACACATCACAGCTATTGCCAAAAATGCAGTGACTTCCTCAGTCAAGATCCTTCCTCTCCAAAGCATCTGTCTCCTTGGCCATCAAATGGGGACCAGGGCAGCGCCTGCCCCAAGGACTTGTTGTGAGGATGAAATGAGTTAAGTCTTTTAGACTAGCTGGAATAGGGTCTATCACATAAGCAGTGTCAGATAAACATTAGCTCTTATTATTCGAAAGGACTGTGATAGGAAACACGTGCCGATAAATAAACACACAAAGAAGGCAAAAAAAGAAAAAAAGAGTTTAGAGTCTGAGATAGATGTGAATACTGGTAAGTTCTAGGTACTTAATGACTTCCCCGGAGGCTGACCTATAATTATGAGTAAGTTCATATTTCTCAGGTTCCTCTCTATAAATAATGAAAGGTAAAATTTCAGAGAGAAAGGCAATTTAGTCCTCAAGAAGGGAGAAAGTGTTCCAGCTGGAGGATACTAAAATAAAATGACTTGTAACTTACTGTAGGTACAGCAAACAATATAATAACAATGCAGCCCTATTTCTGGATTACCAGAAATGGAATTGTTCCTGTTTCAGAATAGTTCTGTGGCCTAAGAAGAGATCAGAATACATGGAATAACATGGCAAACATGTACAGGGAAACCATAGAGCCGGCTTTTAATTATCTATGATAATGTGAGGCTCCTGCCTCTAAGTTTGGGTCTCTGAAATGTGGTGATGATTCCAAGAGCACGTTTTAGACATCAGCATTAATATTTTTTCCTGGCCACAGGAAATGGGGCTTCCCCTCTCTGTCTTTACTTACTTTGTGACGTCAGAACTAGCCAGACATGGCCAGGAAGCCTAGATAACCACAAAGGAGAGAAACAGGCTCCTGAGGATCAAGAGATAGCTTGATCAGGCTCTATTGTCTAGAGGTGAATTGTAACAGTACCTTCCTGGAGAGTCTCCATTCTCATCAAATAGGATCATGTCTCCAGAAACCCCAGTAAAATTGGTTTTCATCAGGGAGTCCAAAAGTTTCCGTCCATCGATTGGCTTCATGGCATCACAGAGGCCCGCATATCCTGGACAGAGGGACATCTGCATGTTGTGGAGCCCATAGGCCATGGAATAGATCGCATTGATCACAAATCCCATTTTGGAGTCTTGAACATGATGTGTTCTCAGAGTCAGAGAACCTGTTGGAAAACAAATTAGGGATTAACTTTGAGATTTATTTCTACTATAGCTATCTCTATGGATTCTGAATAATTTGAGAGTGCACTGGAACAATTTATCAGACTTAAAACCAGAGGAAATGCTAAGAACAGGTGCCAAAATAGTATGCCTAATAATTGTCTTCTATACCCAATTTTTTTCCCCAAGACCTAAAAGACAGAGCTGAATCCTCACCAGTACCAAGATTCACTTCCTCTGTTACCACACTCTAGGGATAAATGCAGGATAGCACTCCATTTCTGTACCACAAGATTTATCTTAAGGACAGATTAATCTCCCAAGTATTCAGCTGTGATAATATACCTCCTTGGTTTAGATATCCTCCAAAAATCTCCAGTTTCAAAAAAAAAAAAAAAAATCTCCAGTTTCCAAATTATTAAGTCTTAGTTGAACAAAGTAGATCCCCTACCATCTTGCCTCAACTTACCTATTGGGATTTATCACCCATCATTTCCTACCTCAAAGCATATGTGCCCTATAAACTGACCTATTTGGAAATTCTGAAATATAATATTTAAGCCCTATTAATTCATTCATTAATTAAATAAAATTTATTGGAGTCTGAGTATACATAAAGCTCTGTGTATGATGATCTAGGGAAAACACAAAGATGAACTGGACATGGATTCTGCACTTAAGAAGAAACATGTTCAGTAATAGAGAGAAGTTATATAACTATATTAAAGGTAGAAGGTGATAAATCTGTAATAGATGTGGAGTTAAAATCTATAGAGGCCCAAAGAGGGAGTGATCCCTTTCAGTGGAGGCCCAAAGAGGAAGCCATCTCTTCCAATGAAGGGCTCTTGGGAATGTTTCATTAAAGAACGAACATTTGGTATGAGTTACTGATTAAACAAATACGGAATGAGTGCCTGTTAGTTCTGACTGCTCAGAACTTGCTGGAAGTGTGGGACATAATGTAGAATAAGATAGACATGATTATTGCTCTTGTTTACTTAGAGTCTAGAGGGCAGAAGAGCATCTAAGCAGGCTAAGTGCTAGGGCAGGACTTAATAGGGAGGGGCACTAGACCAAGAAACTCACTGAAGCTGAGCATTTTGGCTGAGTATCAGCTGGATGAAGAGTGGAGGAAAGCATGTTTGAAGGTTCATAGATGAGGTAGAGCACACTATGTTTGGGAAACTTTAAGAAGGTTGGAATGTTTGGAACATGGGGTAGGAGGCAGGAGAATGGGGAGAACTGAAGTAGTAGAGGAAGGCAGGATTGCTTTAGCCAGATTAAGATCACTGTACTTTATCATAAGCACTGGGATCCTTTGTAGTGCTTAAAATAGGAAGGAGCACGATCAGATTTCTATTTTAGAAAAATCAATCTGGGTACATTGGAGAAAAATTTAAAGGGCTATAGGAGTAGAATTATGAAGACCCATCAAGTGGCAATGCAATGATCCCAGTGATAGGTGAAAATGGCTTTGCTGAGGGTAGAGGCCAAGATTATGGACAGAAGTGTTTAGGAGGTGGAATCTACTACCAGGCCTGGTGATGGAGGAATGGAGAGGACTGAAACATACAGGAAGAGCATGGGTATAAGGTAAAGGTAACAGCTGAGCTAAGGACAGAGCATGCCATTTGGGGAGAAGTTTTTTAAAGAGAGATAAATAGGAACTCTCCAAAGATGACATGATTTTTATGACTTTCAAACTGTAGAGGCATAGAGGCTCCTAGGGAAACCAGCATAAGTATAAGATGGGAAATCTTGTTTCCATCTCAGGACTAGACACTGGCCCTAGGCCACTTTCCAACCAAATTGTACAATTTCCTTTTCTTCACAGACTCTATTCACACTTCCACATTTCACCTCATACCACTAGAAACTCCATTCTTCTGGGTGTTAAGTCAAATACTTGGGAGTCACTTTTGACTTTTTTCTTTCCTTCATTCCTTGTTTACTCTTATTTGGTCTGTCTTCAGAATATCCAGAATTAAACTATTTCACACAAATCTACTTCTACCAGGTTTAAGATATATCATCTTCTGTCTGGATTACAGTGATAGTCTTTTAACTGGACTCTTTCTTTCTGTCTTAAACTATTCTCTACCCACTCCAGCCAATTTTTAATTCAATAGCCATAAAAATTCTCTTAAAATAAGAGTTAGATTATGATACTCCTCTGATCAAACTTTCTAGTGGCTGTGTTGTTACTGAAAGTAAAACCCCAATTCCCTGCCATGTAGTTAAGGAATACACAAAATTAAAAGATGTAAGATGTGACATCAGAAACATAAAATGGTGTGGGGGGGTAGTGGTAGTAAAAGCATAAGGTTGTTAGAATGCATTCAAACTTATGAGATCATCAACTTAAAATAGTCATCTATAAATATAGGTGGTTTATATGAACTTCATGGTAACCACAAACCAAAAACCTATAATAGATACACACCAAAAAAGAGAAAGGAATCCAAACATAATACTAACAACAGTCATCAAATTATAAGACGAGAGAAAAAAAGTAAAAAGGAACAAAAAAGAACTATAAAACAACTTCAAAACAAAGAACAAAAAGGCAATAAGTGAATACCTATCAATTACTTTAAATGTAAATGGACTAAATGCTTTAGTCAAAAGACATAGAGTGACTGAATGGATAGAAATACAAGACCTATCTATACACTGCCTGTAAGAGACTCACTTTAGATCTAAAGACACACATGGAGTGAAAGTGAGGGGATGGAAAAAGATATTCCATGTGAATGAAAACAAAAAGAAAGCTGTGGTAGCAATACTTATATCAGACAAAATAGACTTTAAAACAAAGACTGTAACAAGAGACAAAGAAAGACATTACCTAATGATAAAGGGATCAATCCAAGAGGAAGATATAACAATTGTAAGTATATATGCACACAAAATAGGAGGACCTAAATACATGAAGCAAATACTAACAAACATAAAAGGAGAAATTGACAGTAATACAATAAATAGTAGAAGAGGGCTTTAACACTTAAATCAATGGACAGATCATCCAGACAGAAAATCTATAAGGAATTACTGGTCTTAGATGACATATTAGACCAGATGGATTTAATAGATAGATAAATATGGCATATTCCACCCAAAAGCAACAGAATATGCATTCTTTTCAAGTGCACATAGAACATTCTCCAGGATAGAACACAGGCTAGGCCATAAAACAAGCCATATTAAATTTAATATTTATTAAATAAATAAATAAAAATCTGACTATATCAGTATGAGACTACAAATTGACTACAAGAAAAAAACTACAAAAAACACAAACACTTGGAGACTAAAGATTATGATACTAAACAACCAATGGGTCACTGAAGAAGTCAAAAAAAAATACCTGGAAATAAGTGAAAATGGAAACACAGTGATCCAAAATCTAAGGAACACAGCGAAAGCAGTTCTAAGAAGAAAGTTTATAGTGATACAGGCCTACCACAGGAAACAGGAAAGATATCAAATAAACAACCTAACCTCACACCTAAAGGAACTAGAAAATAAAAAGAACAAACGAAACCCAAAATTAGTAGAAGATATTGAAGATCAGAATGAAAATAAATTAAATAGAGACTAGAAAAACAAAAAGATCAATGAAACTAAGAGCTGGTTTTTGAAAAAAATAAACAAAATTGGTAAACCTTTAGCCAGACTCATCAAGTAAAAAAGAGAAATGGCCCAAATAAATAAAATATGAATGAGCAGAAGTTACAACTGACACCACAGAAATACAAAGGATCATAAGAGATTACTATGAACAATTATATGGCAGTAAAATGGACAAACTAGAAGAAATGGATAAATTCCTAGAAACATACAGTCTCCCAAGACCAAATCAGGACTAAGTAGAAAATATGAACAGATCAATTACTAGTAATGAAATTAAGTCAGTCATTAAAAAAAACCCAAAAACCTCCCAACAAAAGTCCAGGATCAGATGACTTCACAGGTGAATTCTACAAAACATTTAAAGGAGAGTTAACACCTATCCTTCTCAGAGTATTCCAAAAAATTTAAGAAGAAGGAACAATTCTGAACTCATTCTACGAGGCCAGCATCACCCTGATACCAAAAATAAAGACACCACACACAAAAAATTGCAGACCAATATCACTCATGAACATAGATGCAAAAATCCTCAACAAAACATTAGCAAGTTGAATTCAATAGTACATTAAAGGGATCATACACCATGATCCAGTGGGGTTTATCCTACGGATGCAAGGATGGTTCAGTATTCACAAAGCAATCAATGTGCTACACCACATTAACAAATTGAAGAATAAAAGTCATATGATCATCTCCATAGATGCAGAAAAAGCTTTTGACAAAAGGCAACGTCCATTAAACCCTCCACAAAGTGTTGTAGAGGGAATGTACCTCAACATAATAAAGGCCACATATGACAAACCCATAGCCAACATCATACTCAACAGTGAAAAGATGAAAGCATTTCTTCTAAGATCAGGAAAAGGACAAGGATGCCCACTCTTGCCACTTTTATTCAATATCACATTGCAAATCCTAGCCACAGCAATCAGATAAGAAAAAGAAATAAAAGGAATCCAAACTGGAAAGGGAAAAGTAAAACTTTCACTGTTTGCAGATGACATGATACTATACATAGAAAACCCCAAAGACTCCGCCAAAAAAAATCTATTAGAAGTATTAAATGAATTCATTAAAGTTGTAGGATACAAAATTAGCATTCAGAAATCTGTTGCATTTGTATATATTAACAACAAATTATCAGAAATAGAAATTAAGAAAACAATCCCATTTAAAATCACATCAAAAAGAATAAAATACTAGGAAGAAATCTAACCAAAGTGGTAAAAGATTTGTACTCAGAAAACTATAAGACATTGATGAAAGAAACTGAAGATGACACAAACAAAAGGAAAGATATACCCTCCTCAGGGATTGGAAGAATTAATATTGTTAAAATGACCATAATACTGAAGGAAATCTACAAATTCAATGTAATCTCTATCAAAATACCAATGGTATTTTTCACCCAACTAGAAAAAATAATCCTAAAATTTGTATGGAACCACAAAAGATCCTGAATAGCTAAGGCAATCTTGAGAAAGAAGAACAAAGCTGGAGGTATCACACTCTCTGATTTCAAATGATCATACAAAGCTACAGTAATCAAAACAGTATGCTACTGGCACAAAAACAGACACATGGATCAATGAAACAGAATAGAGAACTCAGAAATAAACCTACACTTTCATGGGCAATCTATGACAAAGGAGGCAGGGATATACAATGGGGAAAGATACTCTCTTCAATAAATGGTGTTGAGAAAACTGGGCAGCTACTTGCAAAAAATTGAAACTGGATCACTTTCATACACAATATGCAAACATAAACTCAAAATGGATTAAAGACTTAAATGTAAGACCTGAAAGTATAAAACCCCTAGAAGGAAACATAGGCAGTATGCTCTTTGACATCAGTCTTAGCAATGTTTTTTGGATCTGTCACCTCAGGCAAGGGAAACAAAAGCAAAAATAAATAAATGGGACTACATCAAACTAAAAAGCTTTTGCACAGAAAAGGAAAACAGTAACAAAATGAAAAAATGAATGGGAGAAGATATTTTCAAGCAATATATCTGATGAGTGGTTACTATCCAAAATATATAAAGAACTGATACAACTTAACATCAAGAAAACAAACAGTCAAATTTAAAAGTCAGTGGAGGACCTCAACGGACATTTTCCCAAAGAATACAGATAGAGTGCCAACACACACATGAAAAAATAATCAACATCACTAATCATCAGGGAGATGCAAATCAAAACCACAATGAGATACCACCTCACACCTGTCAGAATGGCTAGCATCAAATAACAACTGGTGGCAAGGATGTGGAGAAAAGGGAACTCTTGTGCATTGTTGGTGGGCTTGTAAATTGGTGCGGTCACTGTGGAAAGCAGTATGGAGGGTCTTCAAAAAAGTAAAAATAAAACTATCATACATTCAGCAATTTCACTTCTGGGTACTTACCCAAAGAAAACAAAAACACTAACTTGAAAAGATATATACACCTCAGTGTTCATTACAGCATTATTTATAATAGCCAAGACATGGAAGCAGCCTAAATGTCCATCAATAGATAAATGGATAAAGAAAATGTGGTATATATATAGACAGTGGAATATTACTGAATCATAAAAAAAAAAGAAATCTTACTATTTGCGACAACATGGACGGATGTAGAGGGTATCATGCTAAGTGAAATAAGTTAGACAGAAAGACAAATGCCATATGATCTCACTTATATGTAGAATCTAAAAACAAACAAACAAATGAACAAAACAAAACAAAATACATACAGAGAACAAATGGGTGGTTGCCAGAGGGAATGGTAGAGGTGGGGGCATTGGGCAAAATAGGTAGAGGGGATTAAGAGGTACAGACCTCCAGTTATATAAAATAAATAAGCCACGAGGATATAATATACAGCATAAGGGATATGGCCAATAATATTGTAATAACTTTGTATAGGGATAGATGTTACTAAACTTATTGTGGTGATCATTTCCTGATGTACATAAATGTTGAATCACTAGGTAGTACACCTGAAACTAACATAATATTGTATATCAGCTGTATTTTAATAAAAATGGATCGTTAAATAAATAAACAAATAAATAATTCCTCTCTAGCTACACCGACCCCCTCCCTGATCCTCAAGCATTCCAGGCATGCTCCTGCCTCTGGGCCCTTGTACTTGCTGTTCCTTCTACCTGGAATATCTGCCTCAGAGATGTGCAGAGCTATTCCCTCCCCAATTCAGGTCTTTCCTCTAATATCATCCTCTCTGTGAGATTTCTCTAATATCCTGTCTAAATCTCATCTCCATTCCACTCCCCCAACGCACTCCCTATTTCCTTTCCCGACATTATTTTTCCCCTTACCACCATCTAGAACGGTTCCTAGAACAATGCCTGGCACGTAGTAGGTCCTCAATAAATATTTGTTGAATGAATTAAAGAACTGTCCCCTCTAACTTAGACTATCCCTTCTGTTTTCTTTTCCTCCGTAACCCTACTAACACTGATCCTATCCATGTCTCAGGGCCCCAAGAGCACTTCCTTCATGAAGTCCACCATGGTTGCAGATACTAAAATTAAGCTTTCCCTTCCAAACTCTCTATCACTTTCTCTGTACAAGCATACCTTGTTTTATTGCTCTTTGTGAGTATCGTGTTTTTCGCACATTGAATGTCTTTCACAACCCTGTGTTGAGCAAGTCTGTAGACACCAGTTTCCCAACAGCATGCACTCACTTCATGTCTCTGTGTCACATTTGGTAATCCTAATTAGGTAATCCTCATTTCACACTTTTTCATTATTATTATATTTGGTATGGTGATCTGTGATCAGTGTTCTTTGCTGCTACTTCTATGACTCACTGAAAGATCAGATGATGGTTACCATGTTTTAGCAATACAGAATCTTTAAATTACGGTATGTACACCTTTTTTAAGACATAATGCTATTGTACACTTAATAGACTACAGTACTGTGTATCAACATAACTTTTATGTGCACTGGGAAACCTAAAAGTTTGTGTGACTTGCTTTATTGCTGTATTTGCTTTATTGTGTTGGTCTGGAACTGAATTTGCAGTATCTCCTAGGTCTGCCTGTACCTCTGTCAGGTACCCTACACACTATATTATAGAAATGTGGGCATACTTAGGGGAAGGAGAATTTGAAACATCCAGTTCCCAAGTCAGTCCATCTCTACCCTCTTCCATGAAACTCCCTAAATGGAGGCAGAGTTACTCTACCTGACTGATTCTATTTCCGGAACACTCACTGGGCAGCAGTAGCCTCTGAGGCCATGCTTAGAGGTTTGACCTTGAGCCTAAGCCAGGTACTGCAACTCAGCCTCCCAACCAACCATCAAGGTTCAGCAGTAGGTGCTTTCGTGGCTATCAAAAGATAGTAGATAGTTTGATTCTCATTCTTTTGTTTTTCCTCTAATGAGCAGAAGAGAGAGATCTAGGTTTAAATTCCTGCTTGATGTCTTCCTAGCTTTGTGACTTGGACAAGTTACTTAAATTCTCTAAAATTCCAGTTTAATCACCTTTAAATGGTGACCTTTACCTTGCAAAGGGGATGTGAGAATGAAATGTTATAGAAAAGCCATCCATACCTTGCACAGAGCCTGGCACAAGGTAGATGCTTCATAAATAGTAACTATACCAAAATGTAAATCATCATAACCTTTAGCCACTGTGTTTTGTGGTTAAGACTTTGGAGAATGAAAGCAAGCCAAAGGTCTCTCATGTGACGCCCAGGAGAGCTCTCTGGCCGTCATCTTTCAGGCTCCCTTCCTGATTGTTCTTTATGCCTTGTGGACAACAGACAGCAATTGGCACAAAGGCCAATTGAGCCTTATTCATTTGTAAATCAAATCACAGTGCTCGGGGCCTGGTTACTGTACTGCTTGTTGAATTGGATGGGGGCAAGTATGAAAATTTGCATTTGTATGACACTTAAAAAAATAATTTCTGCATATATCAGTTATGTGCATCAATACTCTATCCACACTGTAGAGATAAAGAAGTGGAGTTGTAGACAGGTCAAGTATGTTTTCCAAGGTCACGGAGATAATAAAAATCAGAAGTAGACAAGAATTTCTAACACCAAGATCAATGTCCTTTTTGCTACTATATTGCTTTTTACTGGAAATATGCACTCCCTGAACAATATTACTGTATCACGTTTTAAAAATACTCTGATTAAGACATAAAGTTAGGGAAAACAAACCAGTAACAAGATTAGATCTTTCCTGGAAAGTGCTGTGTTTTTTGTTTCCTTAAATAGTGCCCACTAGCTCTGCTTAAGACCTGGGCCCAGAAGCTGACCGAGAGCAAGAGCTTGAAAACCAAATGACACATGCGTTTGTGCACAGCCTGCCGAGTCCTTTGGTGTTGTTTGGGCATCTGGGAACAATTGGCCTCTTTGGGCAGCATTAGGGTCTTGAGGAAGTTCCTGGTGACTATTTTCCTTTGTCACCCAAACATTCCAAATGATTGCAAATTCAAAAAAAAAAGAAAAAAGAAAAAAATCTGCCAGAAGAAAAGTGATGGAAGTTTAACCTTTGTAATTTCTCCTTAAGTCATTTTGATGCAGTTGGTTTTTTCCCCCCTTCACTGATTTTAGCTATCCATCTATCTATCTATCTATCTATCTATCTATTTTTATGAAGTATAGTTAATTTACAATATTATGTTAGTTTCAGGTGTGCAGCATAGTGATTCAGTATTTTTGCATGTGTTTTTAAAGAAAGGTATCTTAATATGTTTTAGCATTCAGGATGCAACAGGGGTCAATTCAGTGAAATTCAAGTTTGAATTCTGCTTACACCATTTCATCTACCTTTCAGTCTTTTTCCTCCATTAGAAGAAGCAGCTCATGGATGGGCTGTGGCCTTCAGGTAGCTAAGAGAGCTCTGTTAAAATGTGTGCTAACAAAATAAATACTTTACAAAACACTTAAATATCATAAAACTCAATGAGCTAGGAGCTATTTCCACTAAAGATGAAGAAACTAAGGAAATCAAGATGACTGTCAGTAATTGACAAGCTTATCTTTTTGTGGATGCGGGGTCTGGTACCCACATTTGAAAGCAATTTATGCAATAGACTCGATATTTGTAGCTATGGGGGAGATACTGGCTACTTAGGGAATTCTTGTGCCTCCTGTCTCTTTAGACTTAGATCTCTGTCTGTCTCCACCCCCTCCCTAAATCACACATGTGAAGCGGGTGAATCTGCACGATGCTGTCTTACTTTGTGTTACAGCAGCAGAGCAAAGAGGATAAGAGTACAGATTCTGGAACAACGCAGCAGGTTAGAGTCACAGCTCTGCTACTTACCAGCTGTGTGACTTTGGCCAAGGTCGTTAGCCTCTCTGTGCCTGAAAAAATGGGTTTAATAATAGTAACTTACTAATAGATTTATACAAGGATTAAATGAGTTTATACTTATTAAGCATTTGATTAAATAAATTGATCTATGTTACTTGGTCCCTGACCCAAGTTCTGTTACTAATGATCTGGTTTGTTTCTTTTGGTTCAAAATATAAAGATCTGGAAGAAGTATGTTGCCAAGCAGAGACATTAACTACTGTGTTCTTTGAGGAATAAAAGAAAGGGTGAAACAGTGAGTAAGGGGAAGAGAAGCAGGATCCGAGGTAAGACAACTAGACAGGGCTGTATGATATAGGGCTTTGGAGTGTTTTTATCAGAGAAAGATCATGTTTTCATTTAAAAAATTTTACATTGAGGATGGAAAATAGAATGAGAGTGGGAAAACCTAGGGAATAATGAAATAGGATGCTAAGAGCTGATGGTGGCTTAGTCCAGGGTAGGAGTCTAATTATATATAGAAAGCAGGGAGAATAGGATATGTTAGTGGATTGGATGTGAGGTGTTAAGGAAAAAGAAGAATCAAGGATTAGTTCAGGTTTTCATTTTTAAGCAACTAGATGGATTAGAATGACATTGAGTGTGAGAAATAGGTTGGTGTGGGTGTGGAATCAGAAGTGCTGTTTGACATGTTAAGTGGGGAGATCAGTCAGCGTCCAAAGCAGTTGACCAGGCAAGAGATATTGCTGGCTTAGATTAGGGTGATAGCAGTCGAGACAGTGAGAAGTGTTCAGATTCAGGACATGCTTGGAAAATAGAACTGACATGACCCGCTGACTGATTGGATCTGTCGCAGATATCAGACTTCTTTTTGAGTTCCTGATCACTCTCTCAAAATATGTAGAGATGCTAGACTAATTTTACTGGCTGTATAGTGTTTCCTTGTATGGATATATTTTTACTGGTTTCAGAATGTCTTACAATTTCTTGCTTGGGTTACTACAACAGTCTCCTAACAGATCTGACTGCCTCCAATCTTGCCCTGCTCAAATCTTTGTATTTCCAGTGTAGATATACAGTGAGTGGTCTTTCTTAAGCACAATACTGATTTTGTTAGTCTTCTATTAAAACCATTCAACTGATAACCAAATTATACCCTAAATACCTTGTCCTGACCTTCCGGATCTTTTCCTATCTTGCCCTCTATTTGCCTCTCTGTTCTGATCCATCATACTCTATGCACCAGCTATTTGGAACTTCTGGCAGCCACGTAATAAACTCTTCTCTCCTATATCTGGGCATCTGTGCATTTCCCGCCATACATCTGGAACATACTTTCTTGTTGATTTTCTACTTATTAATTTGTGTGTGTCTAGGACTCACCTCCACTCAGAAGTTGTTCATGACCCTCCCCCAGTTCAGAATTAAGGTTTTGCTCTGTTCTCCTATAGCACTGGTGCTAATGTTTATCATATACTAAGCACCCTATAAAGAAATTGCCTGTTTACACATCTGTCCCTAATCTAGACTTAAGGTTCTGCTTTGTCCTCTTGTAGCACTGATGGCGACCCGTGGCTGATTTCTAGTTTACTGTGGGCTCCCTGAGGACAAAGATTCTGTGCCATTCACAGAGGTAGCCCGTGTGCCTTCCACAGCATCTGACACATAATTGGCACTATTAATATATATTAAGAATATGAATGAGGCCTGATGCGTGACAGGATGTCTCAAAGGGTGTCACCAAATACCAGGTCTGGTCTTCAGATTGTCAAATCAGTTTATTAGAGCAATCATTGCTTTGTAGAATGGCACTAAATAAAACTAAACAGCAATGCCAGTTTACAACAGAATCTACCAGGTGGCCCATACAATCCCATTAAGCAATCCTCTATGCTTTCATCATCTAATCAAACTTCATGCAAAAAATTCTGGTCTAATCAAGATGGAGTAAGCACTCTCCGCCATGTTTCTCCCACAGAATGCAGCTGAAAACCCCGAGTGGAATGATTGGAGCAGCTTTCTGAGGATTCTGAAAAGTAAGTGGTAACAAGTGGACTGGGAAAGGAAACCAGAATTGAAAACACCACTGAGCCATGTATGAGATTCTTGGATCTTCTCCTCCAGAGTCTCCAGGCCTAGACTCGAAGGCAGCCCAAAACTTGGAACTGTGCACCAGACAGAAAGAGCTCTATGAGATGCTCTCCTTTCCGGTCTGAAGACTGGAAAGGGGCACCCTACAAGTCAGAGAGAGTGGGGGAAATTCCATTTTTGTTTTTTATTTGTTCATTTTCCTATGCAAGCCCCTGGGCAGCCCTGCAGAGATGGTGTGGCAAAGACCATGGTGGCTGTGCAAGCACCTATAATTCAGGGTGGAAACCCTTGTCTATGACCAAAGGAACTGTCCCAAAAGTATGGGGAAACTCCCTATTGCTTTTTTCCTCTCTCTAGCCTCCCCCCACTTGGCTCCCATGGCAGTCTAGTTGGGGAATAGGATGTGTGAGGCAGAGGTAGAAACTAAAGCCTAGATTTTTGCCCAGAGGACCAAGAAGGGGATGGGAGAGGCTAGGAGCTGAAAAGTGTCGGGGAAACCATGGAGAGGGGGGAGCTCAAGAAAATGATCACACAAAATTGAATATGAACTCCTGGGCTCCCCAGTGAGTTGTGCAGCCATGGATTTGACCCTACTTAGCACACCAGAGTTTTGAGAAGTGAACTAGAGGATAGAACACTGCCTAAGTCCAAGACTTACCACTCAGTGGGGGGCACACGTGCAGTAAACTCTGATAGATCCGCAAAGGCTTTGAAAACTGCACTGACAATGGAACCACAGCCCACAGAAGGCAGGTATGAACTTGTAGCCTAAAGCAAACCAGGCTGATTTCCCGTTTTTTAAAGATCAATGTTCTCTATAAGATAACATTACATTTGAAATATCTAGAATCATAAGAGGACACCTGGAGTAAAGGGACTGTCTTTGATTACTTGGGGGTGCTGTAAGAGTCCCACCACCTTTTACTGATCTTCTGTCTACATTTCCAATCTGTCTACTCTCCTTTGGTTGACACAGCCTTTCTTTAGCTGTCTTAATAGAACTCAGAATTATATTCAGTTCCTTTGTTCTTGCTGCTTAGGCCCTAGAGAGAAATTCTGGCTCATTAGGTAATTTATTTGTTGACTCATTCAGAGATTAATTAAGTTACTGATTAAACAGACATTTATTGAGTCCTTGCTGTATGTCAGACATTCTGCTGGATGCTGGTAATACCAACATGAGTAACATGGTATCTCTATCCTCAGAAACACTCAGCCTATAAGAGACTGGCTCAGTGATAGAAGTTTGTGATGGGCCCAAGGATTTTCACCTTATTAGGCAAGTTTTTAAAGTCCTGAGTGCACGTATTGAAATGGCTCATGTTATCCAGCCCTCTTTTCTCATCTACTAAGTGGTAGGAAAGAGAGGGCATGTTAATTATTTGGCATGTTAATGCACAAAAGAACTAGACTTCATTTAGCAGTTATTTACTTTGTTCAAGGATTATTTTTTAGGGTCTGCTAAAGGCCAGGCCCACTGTAGGCATGAGGATTTGTGCCAGGCCAAACTTGCCAGCTGCTGTCAGGCTGGATCTGCCCCACAGCAGCCTGGGGAGAGGAAATGGAAGCAGGGAAGGATGGCTGTTTCCTCTTTGTTTCTTTCCTCAAAACTGGATTCCCTGATTTAGAACACTTAACATTCAATCCTAATTTTACTATTGTTTAATCAAATCAGAAGGCTCCAAAGGGATAAGCAGAAACTGAAATCCTTCAATATGTGATTACAATTTAATTTTACAGCACTCAAAACATGTTCTTTAATTCATCTGGGGAGCCGGAACTTCGAAGTAGCTGTTAAACAAAGGGAAATCAGACTGTCTTAATGCAGAATCAGAGAATGTCTGAGATACAAGGGGCTTTAGAAAGCATCTAGTTCTAGAAGCTGCAAAAAGCAATCTCTTGGGCTGAATTTGGCCTTTAGTTATGTTTTGTTTGGCCTGAGTGCCATTTTCTGGAAATTTCACATAAAAATCTAGCTTTGTAGGCTCTCTTGGAAAGATCAGAAGATATCACAATACTGGCTTCAGATTCTCACATGGCAAATGCTGACCTACTTCTGTCTTTTACATCATTTCTTTGGCTCTGTACTCATTGGAGATTGGGACCTCATAATCTGGTCCAGTAAGCTCTGGAGGAAAATAAGGCCAAGAGAGGGAAAAGTACTTCCCTGAAGTCGTACGTTTGGTTAGTGGCAGCTGGCCCCAGACCCTTTGTGTCCAAACTCTTGGACTAGTGCTGTTTTCATATGGGAGGCAAAGGAAACCATGATTTAACATTGTTTTCAGCAAATGAACTTATGACCATAGAGCAATGAAACCAGCAACAATTTATTAAAAAAAAAAAATCCCAAGTTAGTTCCTTGTGTTGGCCCTTATACTAGATACTGAAATACTTTGGGATTGTCTTCATTACTTCCTTTCTACCCACCAGTAGGGGAAAGATAGTAAAAGGAAGGAGGATGTAAGGGAAGAGATTCAAGGGAAGGAGATTATAAATCTACAAGAGTCCATTGGATAACATATTGTAACATTGCAATGGAAAAAACTGCAGTGAAACAAATTCTCCCCACTCTCATTTATTTTTCAAATCTACTCATTCCTTATGCATCTGGCAGATGGATTTCATTTATGCTCAGTGGATAAGACAATAATTTGTTTCCTGCTGTGACAGAAGGGCAGAGCATCCCCCAAGCCAGAATTAATCTTCTGCCATTACATGTGCTTATGCAGAAATGTGCTTATACCTCTATTATGACACATAATGCTTTCTGCCATGCATTAGAATTATCTATGTGCTTGTCTGTGCTCACCACAGAGTATGAGCATCCTGAAGACTAAAACTGTCTTGTTTACACTGTATCCTCCACAGTTCCTAACACAGTGGCATAGAGTGAGCAATCCATTCCTTCATTTCACATTTACTAAGCACCTCTTTTCTGCAAAAGCCTCTAAACATATCATGAGATTCAGGGATTAGTTCAGAATAGACCGTCAGCTTCATGCAGATTGGGCCCACATTGATCTTGCATATATGGTATTTCCAGCACCCAGAACAATGGTCAATATTGTCACTAATATATTGGTGGGTCATATGAATGATGGATGAATACGAATAGACTTACTGTATAGTGATCCAGACAGAGAAATGAATGTTATAATGAAGATGCAGATGCAGGTAGCTTCTTGGGAGCATAGGTTAAGATTAGTAAAATAAAAACCTGGTTAGGTGATGTAGGGCTTGGACAGAGACTAGTGATGTCAAGCTGGAAGGAACAGCCTACAAAAGGGTTAAAGAAACTGATGACATCATATAAATCATTCGGCCTTTTCCCCAACACTGTATGTGGACTCTTCTGTGTTAGGAAGCATGGCAACACTGGGAACCCAGAGCTGTAGCCATAAGCCTAGAGAGACACCAGTTTGTAATATCCGTAGCTACTCCAATTTAAACTGTGCCTGAAATACAGGCAGTTGACCCCTAAATGCTCATATTGAAATGCAAATGAAGGCAGCATCTGCAGAAAGAAGACGTGTCTTCAGGGAGTTACAGAAACTCAACAGAGATTGTACACTTCTATGTGCAGAACACCAAATTTTAAATTTAAATGATTCACCATGAACAGCCGGTTGGCAGCCCTCTGATGGATATGTTATTTCAGATAGCATATCTCTTTCATTCACGTTACAGTATTTTGAGGAACTTCCATATGGTATGTAAATGAAGGAAGAATTCCACAGGGATATGAAGGCTGGTGGTAATGATATTATTAAAAAAGGGTATGTGGCAAAAAGCCATAGCATTCCACTCTCCTTCCTATACTAAGACCAGACTCCTCGGCCAGACCTTTCTTATTTGGCTCTACCCATTGGTCCATCTTCACCACTAATCTTTTTCATTTTAATCGTGTTTCATAATATTTCCTGGAGACTTGGCTTTCCCATCTCTATATGATGAGCTTCCTATCATATTTTAAAACATGGTTTAATGGTCACTTTACTGTGAAGCCTTGCTAGAGTTTCTCAGGTAGAATTCGATAATTCTTTTTCCAGGACTTCCTCATTTGGAAAATAAAGAAAATAACACCTTCTTGTAGAGTTGTGACAATTAGAGACAATACATGTAGAAGTCAAGACTCCATAACGGTACTACATAGGAAACTATTGCTGTTGTTGTATACCTAGTACAATTTAATACAAGAAGTCACTAGATTAGTCTAAGATATTTGTAAAATTAGCACTCCGTACCTTTGAAAATTTGATAATTACTGTATGTTTTATTCACAAAATGTTCCAGAGTTTATGCTTCTGAAAATAAGTGATGCTAAAAATTTAAGTTCCATTAAACCTTTTACTTCTAATTAAATATAACAAGCATGCTAAATGAAAACCCTATCTCATATAGTAAGCACTATAATTGAAGTGAAGTAGAAAATTGAAAAAAAGAATTACATTGCCGTGTATAAACCTGCAAATAATTCAGCCACAAAATGCAGAGTTTGCAAATTGTACACATGGAAGATTAATTATCATGTCTAATACAAGGGACTTGAAGGGTAGAAGGATTTGTATAAGATGAGACATTGGATCATTTTTATCAAAAGGTATTTATGAAGCACCTTCTTCTGGCTGTGCTAGTTACTGTGCCACTTGTACTAGCTTCTTTATTATAGATGTTACTTTACAATCACAATAATGTCGCTTTCGACCATGACAATGATTATTTTCTATAAACCATTTTATTTTGAATTATTCAAAGGCAGTCATTAACGGAGAAGAGATGGGAGAAGAAGGTATCCCACACATGCTAGATGCTATGTGCTTGACATTCATTACCTTGTTTAACCCTCACAGCAAACATAAAAGCTAAGCATTAATTTCTGCCTTTGTTTAGATGAGAAAATTTGGGCTCAGAGAGTTAAAATAAAATGCCCAGTAACAGAAAGCTAAAACTGAGTAAAGCAGGATTTCAAACTCAGTTTGATCTGGCTCTACAGACTGACCTTTCTGCACCAGTATCTCCCCTTTTTATAAACACAACAAGGTTACTTTTGTAAATGTCAGTTTCCTTCACTTGAAAATGAGAGTAATCATCCTTACTAACTTCTGAGGATAGCACTTGAGCAAATAAATGAGAAGTTATATGTAAAAGATTCTGATTAATAGTAATGGGCAATCTTTATTGAGAAATTACTGTTGTTCTAATCTAGCCATTACAAAAGCTCTGTAAGTAGCTACTACTTGGATATGTTAACATTAGTCTCTCTTTTTTTTTTTTTTTAAGGAAACTGAGGTTCACAGACAAACAATTTTTCTAAGGACTAATAGATTGAAAACACATCAAATTGTAAAACACTGCTAGTATCTGGACTGAACATTTTTCAAACACTTTAGCACTGTATTAACATAGAGAATCATGGAGGGGTATCATATAAGAAACCATTCTTTGAAGTATTAACTTTCTTATCTTCTAGACTCAGTCCCAACTTAACTCCCTGCCGTCATGTCACCAGACATGCCATCAGAGCACCAGACAGATACAACACACCCTAGGTCTTTTCCAATGGATTGGTATCTAAGACAGTGTGTTGAAGTCAAAACCCAAAAACATGGGAAGCACTAGACTAAATCTCCTTGAGACTACTCAGTGAGAGACTGATTTTTCTTGTTTTCCATCATTCTGCAAAGTTCCATATTGGATTCAGTGGTGGCTCAAAGTTAGCAAGTGGACGACCACTTACTAATTACTGTATTTGAATTCCAATTCAGCTGTTCATTTTTATAATAATTACTTGTTTGGTTCTATGTCCCATGGGTTTGTTTTGCATTTACAGAAGGCAGCACAATATAATTAAAAGAACATAGATACAAATTTTAGCTCTTTATTTGTCAGTTATATGTCCTTGCCTGGGCAAGCCAGGAAGTCTCTTTGAGCCTTAGTTTGCTCATCTGTAAAATAACAACAACAACAATAATATCTGAGGATCAAGAGAGAGCAAGTGAATGAATGAGCAAGAGGAAACCATGGACTGTTTTACAATTCTAATAAATTAGTATTATTATTTTATAATCTATAGATCTGAGAACAAGTTATACCAGTTCTCCAAAGAAATCTGTGAGCTGGCTCATTCTGGCCTGATAACTATCTACAGTGAAGCAATTCAGAACTGAGACTTTATTGTCCTTTGAAAAGAATTCCTGCTTCTTAAGTCTAATTATTGCTGGAGGTCAAGGTGAGACCTGTCCTTGGATATGTTAACTGTGGCCCATCCATAGATGTCTCTGCGCAGTGTCTGAAATATTCTTCTCTGCTTAGTCTCCAGGATTGATCCATTTTTTTAAAAGCAGAGTGGAAAACCATGGAGTTAAAACATTAAAGGATTCACAAAGACATTTCAACTGTATACAATCTCTTATCTAAAAAAGCCATTTTCTAAAATATTACCATGTATTAGAAGTAATAGAGATAAGCAACTGCTTAAATACAGTTTACCATACCATTATGAATATGCCTTGATTTCATTATAACCTGGACTTCAGTCCCTTTGGTTCATGGGATCACCAACTCAGCACAAGGCTCAAAGCTGCATGCTGTGGGGGAACTATGGAAGGGAGGGGACACCTGTCTCTTGACACCTGGTCTTTTAGTAAACATGTAAAATACATTCCTTTATTCATTCAACAGGTATTTATTGAGCACCAGCTATATATCAGAGCTGTTCTAGCCGAGTTTTCAGCAAGTATTTGTTAAGCACCTAGTGTATTTAATAATCTATAAAATTGCCTAATGGCAGCAGGGAAGTCAATTCCATGTGTGTGCATATGGTTTAGCTTATTTGGAGTTACACAGCCTAAAGTTTGAGACTGCTTTGCTACTAACTAGGTGTGTAATCTTGGGCAAGTCACTTAACCTCACTAAGTATTTTTTCTTCCATTTTCAATAAAAGGACACTAAGAGTAGCTGTCTCATAAGATTGTTGGGAGCATAAAATGAGATAGAGCCTAGCAAGCAAATAACTGCTTATTAAATGCTAATTATGATAATGATGATGGTAATGAGACCACTTATATCATTTCCTGTTATTGAATTAAGCTATAGTAATCTTCACTATTTGGCTTCCTAGAATCCAAATCCCTTCCTAATATTGATGAACTCCTCATTGTACTTAGATTCTAGAAGGCTGTATATTCCTTTCATTAGGGAAATTGAAGTAGCCTTATCCTCCTGCATTCTCCATGCCCGGGTTGCCAGGTAATAGGAATGTGACCCAGGCTCAGTGAATTGGAAGCTCCTTCCCAGGAATCTGGAGAAAGTGAAGTAAATCAAAGGATGGCCAGTATTTATTTACAATGAAGTGAGCGGAGTGGGTCCAAGTGCAGTTATACTCTGGCCAAATTGCTAAAAGCTGAGCTTCTTGTTTCATGGCCCTTGGGAGCCGGTCCAAGTTTCCAAACTTAGTCCTCCAGCTACCAGTAGATCCTGGGAGGCCACAATATTCTTCCAAATAATAGTATTTATTTATAATTATATTTATTTATTTTACTTAAGAGAGCCAAGCTAACATTGGTTTCCAGTGATTACAACCCAGATCCTGACATGAGTCAAATTCTTGTTTGGAAAAGCAACCTGTTATCAGTTGGGCAGCTACTTACTAATTATTTGAATTCCAATTCTACTATTAATTTTTATGATAATTACCGCTTTAACTTTATCCAGTATTCTATGGGTTTATATGGGTGCCTACAGTCCAACAGAGGCAAATTATTTAATTTTATATTGAAGTAGAACCATGGACCAAAAGATTTCCAGAGCTGAATTATTTGACAAAGAGAATGCAGACATCAAATTTAATTCACAGTTCCTCGCCAGGACAGCAGATGCCTTGCACTGTGGAAGCTGATTTCACAATGGAGAACGTTCTCCAGTTACCTGTGACCATTTGAACCAGCTAATTCAGTTTAGAGAAAGAATTGCCAGATGAATTTTCTTCTCTCTCATCACTAATTGAGGTTTAATTAACTACTGCCTTAGAGCATAAAAGGAAACCCTGGTCCATGCCTACTTCTTTACCTTATCCAAAGAAACTGAGAGACATGGAAGGAAGGAAAAATAACAACAGAGAAAGTGCAATTGGAAACTGAAAATTTCAGGCATCAAGGGAACTCCTAGGAAAGAAAATTTGCCATGTGCTTCTGAGACAGTCAGTTCAAACACCAATTTTGTTGTCCAAATCTCCAACATGGTGTCCAATTACAGCTAGTTATCCAGGGTTTAAAAAACATTCCCCCCCCTTTGAAGCAATTTACTATATGTTAGTTAAAATGTCCTAACCATAAAGCACTCTTGAATATTGTTTTTATATTTTGCTAGAATTTCCCAGATGTAACATATGCCAATTCAAGCAGAATGTGGAAAACATTTTAA
Source organism: Eubalaena glacialis (assembly GCF_028564815.1). Lineage (NCBI taxonomy): Eukaryota > Metazoa > Chordata > Mammalia > Artiodactyla > Balaenidae > Eubalaena > Eubalaena glacialis. The sequence goes on along the minus strand of NC_083725.1, from coordinate 55,203,454 downwards.
CATTTGTGGAAGCAAGAGTTTGCACATGGTTTATAAATGCACAAACCTCTTGTGTTTCTCTCTACTGTGCCCTGTAGAGGTTTGTGACTTATAATTGTTTGAGTTGCATTTTTCATACAGTGTGAATTTTGGCTGAATTCTTTCTTAGAATCACATGCTTTTATTTATTCTGAAGTGTTGAGATTCTTAGCTCTATGAAATTGCTAGAGAAAAATATTGTGCAGAAGAAAAATGCTAATAATGATATGGTTTATTGAATTTTACTGAATGCTGGAGACTATGTGCTATGGACTGAATTGTGTCCCCTCAAAATTCACATGTTGAAGGCCCAGCTGCCAGTGTATTGATATTTAGGATAGGGCCTTTGGGGCGTATTTGGGATGGGGCCTATGAGATCCGAGGGTGGGGCCCTCATCATGGGATTAGAGTCCTTATAAGAAGAGACACCAGAGAGCTTGCTCTCCTTCTCTCTGCCATGTGAGGAGGTGGCTGTCTGCAAGCCAGGAAGAGGTCCTCACCACAACCCAACCATACTGGCACCCTGATCTTGGCTGGGCTTAAATATCCCAGTCTACTCTATTTTGTTATGGTAGCCTGAACTGACTAAGACATTGTTAAGTGCTTCATAGGTACTAGGCGATGTTCTTCTCATAAGACCTCTATCATGTAGGCATTTAATATCACCCCAAACTTTCATCCGAAGAAAGTGAGGAAAGAGAGTTTCAGTAACTTGTGTAGCAAAGCTGTTAAGTGGCAGAGCCAGGATATAAATCTAGCCTGTCAAATGCCAAAGCTTGCCCCTCTACTGTGATGTCTTAACTTTCCATTTATGTAAATCCACCACTCAAGAATCATTTTAAGCACATTTGTCATATTCATCAATATATAAATTTACCTCATATTTCTTTGTGAAACTTTTTTAGGTCTCTCATGGTCCCTGCTCTTCCTGCAGTTACTGTCTGAAACGTAGATATTAAGGACAGTTGTCATTGGCTTCTAGCTTTGAGTTCTTCGTGCTTTCATCCAGGTTTCTAGTCTTCTACTGACTTAGTAATTTTGCTCCAGGCGTTCTTCATTAGCACTGCACGTCACTAAGGTACCAGTTCCACTTCTCTTATTCATCTTTACATATTTCTACCTGTGTAACTTCAAACTTGAAATATTTTGAGTGAAACTCATCTTCTTTACCCACTCTATCCCCCTTTTCTATTTTCCCTATTAACGAAATTTCTCAATAACCTATAATTGAAATCTTGAAGTCACCCTTGACTCCTCTCCTACCCCTCAACCCTGCAGAGGATCACCAAGGTTATGCCACGCTTCTGTCATCCGACAGTAGATGCTGTTACACCCTCAAATTCCCAGTAGCTTAATGCAATAAAAGTTTATTTCTTGCTCACATCCAATACTAACCTCTATTTCATCCAGTAAACTCCAAATGATACTGTCAGATTAACCTTTCTAAACGTGATTTTTGATTATATAATTTTCTGGCTCAAAATTTTTCATAAATTACTTAATATGTAGAAGAAAATTCCCCATATCATGGCCCAGCATATGTGATATTTAAGAAATCTTTCCCCACTTTCATTTCCAGGCTTATCTGTTGTGACATATGACACTTCCACTCTGGTTGAACAAGTTTACCCTCCATCACCTGAACAGGCCTTGTATTTTCTCAACTCCATTCTCCAATTTTTCTAGTCTTCTAAGCTTGGAATACTCTGCCTCAAACTCTCCTTCTCACAGCCCAACCAAACTTCAGGACTCAACTCAAATGCTAACCATATCATTAAGCCCTAATGTCCCCAGACACAAGCATTCTCTACCTTCTCTAATGCCTAGAGCTCTTAAGACCCATTTCACTCATTTTCTACTTAACATATATAACCTTATTTTAAAGGTATCCCCAGATAAATTATAATATACCTGAAGGAAGAGATCAACCACTAGCTAATCTTTGCATCCTCTCTTACAACCCTTGAACTAGCTCATGATCTTGCTTAATGGGTGTTCAAAAAAATGATAATTTAATAAAGAAGCTGTAATAGGAGTTTAATAAATGCCCTGAATTTGTATCAATACTTTATTTCTTGAAAAGAAATCATGTTCCACTTAGGTCATATTTAATAACTGCTCTGATAGTCATGAAGCCTTGAATTAATCAGTAAATATTTTGGAAGCAACAGCTGAGTGGGAGTCACCATGGAAACAGATGCATCCCCTAATGACTCATTATTGTCCCTAAACAAGTAGAAGCCCTCTTCATAACGGACTCTACTACTCCAGCACTGCTTTCTCATTTGCTCAGGCTATTCTTTTGGCTTGACCCCTCCTCTCCACTTACCCATATCATATCCAAGCTGTCCCTTCCAGTTATCCTTGGATACCCTGATCTGCACTGATTTCTCCTATCCATAGACTACCATGACTCTTACTAATTGAGTCACACTTTCCCCCAGTGCTTTAAACCTGAGAGGCCTTGTGGCAGAGTAAGCAGGGTGTGGACTCTGGAGTCAGACTGAATTCAGTACTTGTGGTGCAACCTGTCTTGGAAAAACTAGTGAACCTCCCCAAGCTTTAGTTTCCTACTGAACAAAATAGCTATGCTGCTACTACCCAGTAGAATTATATGAAGAATAAATGATAGAACTGTACTTGAATCTCCCTGTAGTTCAAGGGCCTGGCATAGAGAAGAACTCAGTAAATGGAGGTTCCCTCTGCTTGACTTTCACTAATTAAAAATACCCACTGCTTCCACTGCTACTGTGCAGATCCAAGGCATCATCTCTCATCTTATTACCGTGATAGCCTTCTTTTTCTTTTTCTTTTTTTTAATTTATTTATTTTTGGCTGCGTTGGGTCTTTGTTGCCATGCACGGGCTTTCTCTAGTTGTGGCGAGCGGGGGCTACTCTTCTTTGCCGTGCGTGGGCTTCTCATTGCGGTGGCTTCTCTTGTTGCAGAGCATGGGCTCTAGGTGCACGGGCTTCAGTAGTTGTGGCTCGTGGGCTCTAGAGCGCAGGCTCAGTAGTTGTGGCGCATGGGCTTAGTTGCTCCACGGCGTGTGGGATCTTCCCAGACCAGGGATTGAACCCGTGTCCCCTGCATTGGCAGGCGGATTCTTAACGACTGTGCCACTAGGGAAGTCCCATGATAGCCTTCTAATTGTCTCCTTGATTGCTTTTTTGCCCACACCTACCATCTATTCTTAACATGACAGCCAAAGTGATCTTAAAGAAAAGCCAATACAAGTCCTTCCTTTGCCCAAATCCTCTAATGGTTTCATGTTTCACTAGAGTAAAAGCCACGGTCAATGCAATGCCAATAAGACTCTACAAGATCTCACCCTCTGTTACCTCTGCCATCATCTACTAGTTTTCCCGAACTTACTTTGCTCCAGCCATTCTGGCCTTCCAACTACTTTCTCAAATATGGCAGCTCATGACCCTTTCTGGACTTTGTACCTGTGGTTTCCTACTCCTGGAATCATCTTCCCCTGTGTCTACCTGTTGCCCCCATGTAACTCCCTCATCTCCTCCTGAGATTTACACAAGTCACTTTCTCAGTAAGGTTGTCCCTGACTACCCTATTTATTTATTTTTAAAATATTTATTTATTTATTTTCTTTTTCTTTTTTTTTGGCTGCGTCAGGTCTTAGTTGCGGCACGTGGGGTCTTCGTTGAGGCGTTCCGGATCTTTCATTGCAGCGTGGTCTCTTCGTTGTGGCACGTGGGCTTCTCTCGAGTTGTGGGAAGTGTGTTTTCTCTCTCTCGTTGTGGCGCGCAGGCTCCAGGGTGCGTGGGCTCTGTAGTTTGCGGCACGTGGGCTCTCTCATTGAGGCGCGCGAGCTCAGTAGTTGTGGTGTGCAGGCTTAGGTGCCCCGTGGCATGTGGGATCTTAGTCCCCTGACCAGGGATCGAACCTGCCTCGCCCACATTGGAAGGCCGATTCTTTACCACTGGACCACCAGGGAAGTCCCTGACTACCCTATTTAAATTGTGCTCTCTCTAATGTTCTAAATCCTGCTTCCTTAATTTATCTTTCTCTTAGCAATTATCATCATCTAATATAGTGTAACTTACTTATTTTGTTTTACTCTATCTTCCTCTAACAGGAATGTAAGCTCCATTAAGGCAGGTATTTTTGTCTGTTTTGTTTACAGCTATAGCTCCAGCACCTAAAAATAATAATGAGGGGCACATAATAGGCATTTAGTAACTATTTGCTGAAGAGATAAATAAGTTATCTAGTTTTAATAGTACATCTTTTATTCTTTTATATTGAGACCCTGAAGTCAAGTACCAGATCATATGCTTCCTCTGGTTTCCACCCCAGCATGTTATAAGGGTGCAACGATAATTTGCTAATACACATCATCTTTTAAAAGTCAAGCTCTTCACATCATTTTCTCAGTGACCATGTCTTTGACAGAAGCTCTTTTGTCACCTCAATGCCCATCACAGCTTTAGGGGACAATAGCTTCTTTATTTAGTAGCCATATGGCCTGGGTGGCAGTTGTCTACAGTTTTTAAAGGTTGTGACACTGGCAATTACTGAAATGTCAAAACTCCAGGCCAACCATGTGGGTTGTAGTGACAACCATCCCACACAGTTTCTGTGGTGATGTGGGTAAACTCTATATAGCATCTGACACTGAGCCATAAGATTACAGTTAAGATTAGCTCTATATAGTGCCTCAGGGAATGGCATTGGTTATAAGGCAGCTATACTAGACTAAAACACCTATATTAATATGAAGACTGGGGTCACCAAGAGGCAGAGGAAACATTTGTGTGTTTTTTTTATGTTGTATTCTAATAATATGCTGTTAATCATCACTTCTAGCCATGAGATTATTGGAAAATATATTTACTAATACCACATGGTGCATTTCTTTTTCACAATAATGTAAATGCCAGTATTTTCTAAAGCACACTCTGTTGTGATAACTTGATAAGCATAAGGTACAATAGAACATTTCTAGAGATCCTTTTATAGAATCTTTACATATACCATCTTGTTTTATCTTCATAATGAATCTAAAGTATAAGTATTATCTAAATTGTATAAATAAAGAAGGCAAGGGTAAGTGACTAGCCCAAGGTTACAGAGTGAGTGAGTGGTGGAGCTGAATTTAGCACAGGTCCTCACTCCGAAGCTCTTCTGTCCGTTACTCAGCACAGCCTCCTGAGTCAGCTCCAGGAGAGAATGCTGCACTGTGCAGCTCAAAAGGGATGAGCTTAGGGATTAAAAGCAAGAGGAAAAAATCCTTCTATAAAATAAATTTCTATTTCACTATGGGCATCAAAATTACAAGAGATATAGGAGAGAAAGAATTCAGTTATTTGCTAGAATTCTCTGAAGCCTGAGACTAAATCTGTTAAAAAATATTTTTATATAATATATATTTTATACATATTCTAATATTATATATTACTGTATAATTTGTATAAAGTATAATATACTGTTATATAATTTATATACTATATATATACTTAAATGCCTCTTAAAAGCTTTATTAAAATAAAATTGACATACAGTGAACACATATTGAAAGTGAGCAACTTGGTAAGTTTTCATTTATGTATCCTTTTGTGAAATCATTACAGCAAACAAGATAATGAATGTATCCATCACCTCCAAGATTTTCCTCATGGACTTCTTAATGCCTCCCTTCCCCAGGCAACCACTGATCTGTGTTCTGTCACCGTAGATTACTTTGTATTTTTCTAAAGTTTCATAGAAATTGAATCATCCAGTGTTTATCTTCCTTTTCCTGGTTTCTTTCATTCAGCATAATTATTTTGAGATTTGCTACATTGCTAGGTGTATCCATGGTTTACTGCTTTCTGTTGATTTGAGTAATATTCCATTGGACTAATGACCATCCAAATTTTCCAGTGCCATCATTTCTCTGAATTGCTTGTATACCTTTGTCAAACCAGTTTTCCATATACACGTGGGTCTTTTTCTGAATTCCCTATTCTGTTGTGTTGATCTATTTTTCTATCTTTATGCTGTTACCACACCGTTTTGATTACTCTATTTTTAGACTGAGTCTTGAAGTCAGGTAGTGTTAATCCACCAACTTTCTTCTGTTTTTTTGAGAGTTGTTTTCAGTATTCTAGTTCCTTTTCATTTCCATAAAATATATTTAATCAGTTTGTCAGTTTCTGTTTAAAAAAGACTAGTAAGATTTTAATTGGAATTCTTCAAATCCATAGATCAATTTGGGAGAATTGACATCTTAACGTTATTGAGTCTCCTGATATGCACACACAGTGTATCTCTTTTTTAAAAAATTTATTTAAGTCATCTTCAATTTTCTGAGTGACGCTTTGTAGTTTTCAGAATGAAGATTTGCATGTCTATTGCCAGATATACCCCTCAGCATTTCACATTTTTAATATTATTTTAAATAGTACTAACTTAAAAAAATTTTTTTTTATACATCAGGTTCTTATTAGTTATCTATTTTATACATATTAGTGTATACATGTCAATCCCAGTTTCCCAGTTCATCACACCACCACCCACCCCGCTGCCGCTTTCCCCCCTTGGTGTCCATACGTTTGTTCTCTACATCTGTGTCTCAATTTCTGCCCTGCAAACCGGTTCATCTGTACCATTTTTCTAGGTTCCACATATATGCATTAATATACGATATTTGTTTTTCTCTTTCTGACTTACTTCACTCTGTATGACAGTCTCTAGATTCATCCACGTCTCTACAAATGACCCAATTTCGTTCCTTTTTATGGCTGAGTAATATTCCATTGTATATATGTACCACAACTTCTTTATCCATTCATCTGTCAATGGGCATTTAGGTTGCTTCCCTGACCTGGCTATTGTAAATAGTGCTGCAATGAACATTGGGGTGCATGTATCTTTTGGAATTATGGTTTTCTCTGGATATATGCCCAGTAGTGGGACTGCTGGGTCATATGGTAATTCTATTTTTAGTTTTTTAAGGAACCTCCGTACTGTTCTCCATAGTGGCTGTATCAATTTACAGTCCCACCAACAGTGCAAGAGGGTTCCCTTTCCTCCACACCCTCTCCAGCAGTTGTTGTTTGTAGATTTTCTGATGATGCCCATTCTAACTGGTGTGAGGTGATAGCTCATTGTAGTTTTGATTTGCATTTCTCTACTAATTAGTGATGTTGAGCAGCTTTTCATGTGCTTCTTGGCCATCTGTATGTCTTCTTTGGAGAAATGTCTATTTAGGTCTTCTGCCCATTTTTGGATTGGGGTGTTTGTTATTTTAATATTGAGCTGCGTGAGCTGTTTATATATTTTGGAGATTAACCCTTTGTCTGTTGATTCGTTCGCAAATATTTTCTCCCATTCTGAGGGTTATCTTTTTGTCTTGTTTGTAGTTTCCTTTGCTTTGCAAAAGCGTTTAAGTTTCGTTAAGTCCCAATTGTTTATTTTTGTTTTTATTTCCATTACTCTAGGAGGTGGATCAAAAAAGATCTTGCTGTGATTTATGTTAAAGAGTGTTCTTCCTATGTTTTCCTCTAAGAGTTTTATAGTATCCAGTCTTACATTTAGGTCTTTAATCCATTTTGAGTTTATTTTTGTGTATGGTGTTAGGGAGTGTTCTAATTTCATTCTTTTACATGTAGCTGTCCAGTTTTCCCAGCACCACTTAATGAAGAGACTCTCTTTTCTCCATTGTATATCCTTGCCTCCTTTGTCGTAGATTAGTTGACCATAGGTGAGTGTGTTTATCTCTGGGCTTTCTATCCTCTTCCCTTGATCTATGTTTCTGTTTTTGTGCCAGTACCATATTGTCTTGATTACTGTAGCTTTGTAGTATAGTCTGAAGTCAGGGAGTCTGATTCCTCCAGTTCTGTTATTTTCCCTCAAGACTGCTTTGGCTATTTGGGGTTTTTGTGTCTCCATACAAATTTTAAGATTTTTTATTCTAGTTCTGTGAAAAATGCCATTGGTAATTTGATAGGGATTGCACTGAATCTGTAGATTGCTTTGGGTAATATAGTAATTTTTACAATATTGATTCTTCCAATCCAAGAACATGATATATCTCTCCATCTGTTGGTATCATCTTTAATTTCTTTCATCAGTGTCTTATAGTTTTCTGCATACAGGTCTTTTGTCTCCCTAGGTAGGTTTATTCCTGGGTAGTTTATTCTTTTTGTTGCAATGGCAAATGGGAGTGTTTCCTTAATTTCTCTTTCAGATTTTTCATCATTAGTGTATAGGAATGCAAGAGATTTCTGTGCATTAATTTTGTATCCTGCAACTTTACCAAATTCATTGATTAGCTCTAGTCGTTTTCTGGTGGCATCTTTAGGATTCTCTATGTATAGTATTATGTCATCTGCAAACAGTGACAGTACTTCTTCTTTTCCAATTTGTATTCCTTTTATTTCTTTTTCTTCTCTGATTGCCGTGGCTAGGACTTCCAAAACTATGTTGAATAACAGTGTTGAGAGTGGACATCCTTGTCTTGTTTCAGATCTTAGAGGAAATGCTTTCAGTTTTTCACCATTGAGAATGATGTTTGCTGTGGGTTTGTTGTATATGGCCTTTATTATGTTGAGGTAGGTTCCCTCTATGCCCACTTTCTGGAGAGTTTTGATCATAAATGGGTGTTGAATTTGTCAAAAGCTTTTTCTGCATCTATTGAGATGATCATATGGTTTTTATCCTTCAGTGTGTTAATATGGTGTATCACATTGATTGATTTGCATTTATTGAAGAATCCCTGCCTCCCTGGGATAAATCCCACTTGATCAGGGTATATGATCCTTTTAATGTGTTGTTGGATTCTGTTTGCTAGTATTTTGTTGAGGACTTTTGCATCTATATTCATCAGTGATATTGGTCTGTAACTTTCTTCTTTTGTAGTATCTTTGTCTGGTTTTGGTATCAGGGTGATGGTGGCCTCATAAAATGAGTTTGGGAGTATTCCTTCCTCTGCAAGTTTTGGAAGAGTTTGAGAAGGATGGGTGTTAGCTTTTCTCTAAATGTTTGATAGAATTCACCTGTGAAGCCATCTGGTCCTGGACTTTTGTTCGTTGGAAGATTTTGAATCACAGTTTCAATTTCATTACTTGTGATTGGTCTGTTCATATTTTCTATTTCTTCCTGATTCAGTCTTGGAAGGTTATACCTTTCTAAGAATTTGTCCATTTCTTCCAAGTTGTCCACTTTATTTGCATAGATTTGCTTGTAGTAGTCTCTTAGGATGCTTCGTATTTTTGCGATGTCTGTTGTAACTTCTCTTTTTTCATTTCTAATTTTATTGATTTGAGTCCTCTCCCTCTTTTTCTTGATGAGTCTGGCTAATGGTTTATCAATTTTGTTTATCTTCTCAAAGAACCAGCTTTTAGTTTTATTGATCTTTGCTATTGTTTTCTTTGTTTCTATTTCATTTATTTCTGCTCTGATCTTTATGATTTCTTTCCTTCTACTAACTCTGGGTTGTGTTTGTTCTTCTTTCTCTAGTTCCTTTAGGTGTAGGGTTAGATTGTTTATTTGAGATTTTTCTTGTTTCTTGAGGTAGCCTTCTATAGCTATAAACTTCCCTCTTAGAACTGCTTTTGCTGCATCCCATAGGTTTTGGATCGTCGTGTTTTCATTGTCATTTGTCTCTAGGTATTTTTTTATTTCCTCTTTGATTTCTTCAGTGATCTCTTTTGGCTTTTTAGTAACGTACTGTTTAGCCTCCATGTGTTTGTGTTTTTTACATGTTTCTCCCTGTAATTGATTTCTAATCTCATAGCGTTGTGGTCAGAAAAGATGCTTGATATTATTTCAATTTTCTTAAATTTACTGAGGCTTGATTTGTGACCCAAGATGTGATCTATCCTGGAGAATGTTCCATGCGCACTTGAGAAGAAAGTGTAATCTGCTGTTTATGGATGGCATGTCCTATAAATATCAACTAAATCTATCTGGTCTGTTGTGTCATTTAAAGCTTGTGTTTCCTTATTTATTTTCATTTTGGATGATCTGTCCATTGGTGTAAGTGAGGTGTTAAAGTCCCCCACTATTATGTGTTACTGTTGATTTCCTCTTTTATAGCTGTTAGCAGTTGCCTTATGTATTGAGGTGCTCCTATATTGGATGCATATATATTCATAATTGTTATATCTTTTTCTTGGATTGATCCCTTGAACATTACGTAGTGTCCTTCCTTGTCTCTTGTAACATTCTTTATTTTAAAGTCTATTTTATCTGATATGAGTGTTGCTACTCCAGCTTTATTTTGATTTCCATTTGCATGGAATGTCTTTTTCCATCCCCTCACTTTCAGTCTGTATGTGTCCCTAGGTCTGAGGTGGGTCTCTTGTAGGCAGCATATATATGGGTCTTGTTTTTGTATCCATTCAGTGAGCCTGTGTCTTTTGGTTGGAGCATTTAGTCCATTCATGTTTAAGGTAATTATCCATCTATATGTTCCTGTTACCATTTTCTTAATTGTTTTGGGTTTGTTTTTGTAGGTCCTTTTCTTTTGTGTTTCCCACTTAGAGAAGTTCCTTTAGCATTTGTTGTAGAGCTGGTTTGGTGGTGCTGAATTCTCTTAACTTTTGCTTGTCTGTAAAGCTTTTGAGTTCTCCATCGAGTCTGAATGAGATCCTTGCTGGGTAGAGTAATCCTGGTTGTAGGTTCTTCCCTTTCATCACTTTAAATATGTCATGCCACTCCCTTCTGGCTTGTAGAGTTTCTGCTGAGAAATCAGCTGTTAACCTTATGGGAGTTCCCTTGTATGTTATTTGTCGTTTTTCCCTTGCTGCTTTCAATAATTTTTCTTTGTCTTTAATTTTTGCCAATTTGATTACTATGTGTCTCGGCTTGTTTCTCCTTGGATTTATCCTGTATGGGACTCTCTGTGCTTCCTGGACTTGGGTGGCTATTTCCTTTCCCATGTTAGGGACGTTTTTGACTATAATCTCTTCAAATATTTTCTCGGGTCCTTTCTCTCTCTCTTCTCCTTCTGGGACCCCTATAATGCGAATGTTGTTGCGCTTAATGTTGTCCCAGAGGTCTCTTAGGTTGTCTTCGTTTCTTTTCATTCTTTTTTCTTTAATCTGTTCTATAGCAGTGAATTCCACTATTCTGTCTGCCAGGTCATTTATCTGTTCTTCTGCCTCAGTTATTCTGCTGTTGATTCCTTCTAGTGTATTTTTCCTTTCAGTTATTGTATTGTTTATCTTTGTTTGTTTGTTCTTTAATTCTTCTAGGTCTTTGTTAAACATTTCTTGCATCTTCTCAATCTTTGCCTCCATTCTTTTTCCAAGGTCCTGGATCATCTTCACTATCATTATTCTTAATTCTTTTTCTGAAAGGTTGCCTATCTCCACTTCATTTAGTTGTTTCTCTGGGGTTTTATCTTGTTCCTTCATCTGGTACATAGCCCTCTGCCTTTTCATATTGTCTGTCTTTCTTTGAATGTGGTTTTTGTTCCACAGGCTGCAGGATTGTAGTTCTTCTTGCTTCTGCTGTCTGCCCTCTGGTGGATGAGGCTGTCTAAGAGGCTTGTGCAAGTTTCCTGATGGGAGGGATTGGTGGTGGGTAGAGCTGGCTGTTGCTCTGGTGGGCAGAGCTCAGTAAAACTTTAATCTGCTTGTCTACTGATGGGTGGGGCTGGGTTCCCTCCGTGTTGGTTGTTTGACCTGAGGCGCCCCAACACTGGAGCCTACCCGGGCTCTTTGGTGGGGCTAATGGCAGACTCTGGGAGGGCTTACGCCAAGGAGTACTTCCCAGAACTGCTGCTGCCAGTTTCCTTGTCCTCACAGTGAGAAACAGCCACCCCCTGCCTCTGCAGGGGACCCTCCAACACTAGCCGGTAGGTCTGGTTCAGTATTCTATGGGGTCACTGCTCCTTCCCCTGGGTCCCGATGTGCATACTACTTTGTGTGTGCCCTCCAAGTGTGGAGCCTCTATTTCCCTCAGTCCTGTCGAAGTCCAGCAATCAAATCCTGCTAGCCTTCCAAGTCTGATTCTCTAGGAATTTCTCCTCCCGTTGCCAGACCCCCAGGTTGGGAAGCCTGACATGGGGCTCAGAACCTTCACTCCAGTGGGTGGACTTCTGTGGTATTAAGTGTTCTCCAGTCTGTGAGTCACCCACCCAGCAGTTATGGGATTTGATTTTACTGTGATTGTGCCCCTCCTACCATCTCATTGTGGCTTCTCCTTTGTCTATCTAAGAGGCTTGATGGGAGGGACTGGTGGTGGGTAGAGCTGACCGTTGCTCTGGTGTGCAGAGCTCAGTAAAACTTCAATCCACTTGACTGTTGATGGGTGGGGCTGGGTTCCCTCCCTGTTGGTTGTTTGGCCTGAGGCAACCCGGCACTTGAGCCTACCTGGGCTCTTTGGTGGGGCTAATGACAGACTCTGGGAGGGCTCATGCCAAGGAGTACTTCCCAGAACTTCTGCTGCCAGTGTCCTTGTCCCCACAGTGAGCCACAGTCCGCCCACACCCGCCTCTGCAGGCGACCCTCCAACACTAGCAGGTAGGTCTGGTTCAGTCTCCCCCGGGGTCACTGCTCCTTCCCTGGGTCCCAATCCGCACACTACTTTGTGTGTGCCCTCCAAGAGTCGAGTCTCTGTTTCCCCCAGTGCTGTTGAAGTTCTGCAATCAATTCCCACTAGGCTTCAAAGTCTGATTCTTTAGGAATTCCTCCTCCCGTTGCCAGACCCCCAGGTTGGGAAGCCTGACGTGGGGCTCAGAACCTTCACTCCAGTGGGTGGACTTCTGTGGTATAAGTGCTCGCCAGTCTGTGAGTCACCCACCCAGCAGTTATGGGATTTGATTTTATTGTGATTGCGCCCCTCCTACCGCCTCATTGTGGCTTCTCCTTTGTCTTTGGATGTGGGGTATCTTTTTTGGTGAGTTCCAGTGTCTTCCTGTCGATGATTGTTCAGCAGTTAGTTGTGATTCTGGTGCTCTCGCAAGAGGGAGTGAGAACACGTCCGTCTACTCCACCATTTTGAACCAATCTCCCTAAGTAGTACTAATATTTAATTTCACTTTCTGTTTACTGTTATTGTATAGAACTTCTGTATATTAATCTTGCATAATGCAAACTTAATAAACTCACTAGAACTTTTTGCAGACACCATTGGATTTTCTAGGCAAGAAATCATGCAATTTGTTAATAAAGACAGTTTTATTTTTCAGATCTGGGTGCCTTTAATTTCTTTAGTTGATGTATATTTCACTGACTAGCATCTCTGGTGGTAAGAGCTAATCTCTTTGCCTGATCATAGGGGAAAATCTTATTAGCTTGAGGAAGTTTCTGTCTAGTCCTGGTTTGCTGAGAATTTTATCAGAAATCAGTATTAGGTTTTGACACATTTAACAATTTTGTAGGTTTTCAATAAAATAAATTACATTTGTCAATATTTGAATATTTAATCAACCTTACATTTGGGGATAAATCCTACTTGGTCATGATATAGTATACTTTTTACATTTGTTGCATATGATTTGCTAAAGTTTTGTTTGGAATTTTTTTTTTTTTAAATAATTTATTTATTTATGGCTGTGTTGGATCTTCGTTTCTGTGCGAGGGCTTTCTCTAGTTGTGGCAAGCGGGAGCCACTCTTCATCGTGGTGCGCGGGCCTCTCACTATCGCGGCCCCTCTTGTTGCGGAGCACAGGCTCCAGACGCGCAGGCTCAGTAATTGTGGCTCATGGGCCCAGTTGCTCCGAGGCATGTGGGATCTTCCCAGACCAGGGCTCGAACCCATGTCCCCTGCATTGGCAGGCAGATTCTCAACCACTGTGCCACCAGGGAAGCCCCCTTGTTTGGAATATTTATACCAATGTTTATGAAGTATATTGGTTTGTAGTTGTTTTTTCTTGTGATCATCTTGGTCTGATTTTGGTTTCAAGGTAATGCTGACCTCATTAATTGAATTGGGAAGTATTCTTGCCTCTTTAATTTTCTGGTAGAGTTTATGTAGAATTTGTAGCAGTTCCTCCTTAAATATTTGGTGGCAATTCACCAGTGAAACCGTATAGCCTAGAGGGTTTTTTTGTGTGTGGTAAAGTTTTTAAGTACAAATTTAATTTCTTTACTGGATATAAGACTATTCAGGCTGTCTTCTGTGAACTCTCATACATAGTTTGTGAATTTCAAGGAATTTCTCTGTTTTATCTAAGTTGACATTTATTGGATAAAGGTGTTTTAAAAAATATTTCCTTATTTTCCTTTTCGTATCTGTAGACTCTGTAGTGACGTTACCTCTCTCATTTCTGACGTTGGTAATTTGTGTTTTCTCTCTTTTCCTGATCAGTCTAGTTTTTCAATTTTATTGATCTTTTCAAAGAACCAAGCTTTAGTTCCATTGATTTGCTCTATTGTGTTTCTGTTTTAGATTCCATTGATTTTTCACTCTCATCTATTACTTTCATTCTTCTACTCACTCTGAGTTAAATTTGCTCTTCTTTTCCAAATTTCTTAAGGTGGATCTATGGTCATTGAGTTGAAATATTTTTCTTTTCTAATATATCTGGTTAATGCTATACAGTTTCCCCTAAGTATTGTTTTAGCCCAAAGAATTGTAGATTTTTCCAGTCTAACTGCTGGGGACAGACACTGTTCATTGTCCCATGTGGGTGCCAGGAGCACTGTTCTCTCTAATCCTTTGGGGTGGTTCTTTCCCGGGTCTCAAGTATTATCCTCCCATGCATGTAGTGATCAACACTCAGCTGAATACTCAAGAGGGAGCCTCCGCAGATCCCCAGCGTTCTCTTTTCATGCCGCGCTCTCCTCTTTGTTCCTGTGCTCTGCGAACTCTAGCTTCCTTGGTCTCTCTGAACTCACAGTTCCATCTTCTCAGCTCAGAGGGCTCACCTCATTTATTTTCTGTCTCTTAAGAATAACTGTCCTTCACTGCTTGATGTCCAGTGTCTTGAAAACTATTGTTTTATATATTTTGTCTTATTTTGTTGTTGTTATTTCAAGCAGGAGAATAAATCCAGTATCTATTATTTCATCTTTGTTGGAAGCAGGCATTTTCTTCCCATACATCATCCTATTTAAGCCTCTCTAGAGTCCTGTGAGTTAGGTGTTGTTTTTAATAATCATCCCCTTCTCACACATGAGAAAACTGAGACTCACGGAGACCTGGTATCAGCTACAGGTTAAGTTTTTTTATATAGATCTTCTGGGTCTAAATCCAGTGCCTCAAGTGACTGATTCAGCAAGCTTGTCAGGTCTCTCTTTGGTTTCTTTTAAATATTTTTAATACATCTTGGGTTTCAGTTCCAGTGTATTAAGAGTTTGGAAGCCTTTGCAGTTTCTAATTCAAGGGACTTTCTTCTGGGGATTTCTTTGAGTACATTTTTTTTTTTTTGGCTGCATTGGGTCTTCGTTGTTGCTCACGGGTTTTTTTTCTCTAGTTGCAGTGAGTGGGGGCTACTCTTCTTTGCAGTGCGCAGACTTCTCATTATGGTCGCTTATCTTGTTGTAGAGCATAGGCTCTAGGCATGCGGGCTTCAGTAGTTGTGGCACATGGGCTCAGTAGTTGTGGCTCGTGGGCTCTAGAGTGCAGGCTCAGTAGTTGTGGCGCACGGGCTTAGTTGCTCCGCAGCATGTGGGATCTTCCTGGACCAGGGATCGAACCCGTGTCCCCTGCATTGGCAGGTGGATTCTTAACCACTGTGCCACCAGGGAAGCCCTCTTTGAGTACTTTTTGATGGTGGAGTTTCATCATGGAAAATTACATGCACTAACACTTACTTGGATGGATAATTACCCTCATAAACTCTGGAATTGAAACAAGAAATGTTACAGCTTATGTTTCTCAAAGCTTTGATATGTTAGTATCTGAGGCCTTGATGTGGCTCTATGTTCCATTTCCTTAAAGCAGACTCCAAGATAGAGAAATTTTTATTTCCCCTCGCAATGAGAAGTATCAAAGTGTAAAAAATCCAAGAATTATATTAAGCCAAAACTGTCATGTCAAATTCTAACTTAATTCTTTGGCTAATAGAAAGACAGGGGCTTCTGTTCAGCAGTTTTCACCATATACACTAATATAATGTGATGAAATTTCTTCTTAAATGTATGGTTATTAATATTGTTCTAGTGTAGTCTTTCCTGAAGTATGTGCTAATCAGCATTACATAAAAAGATGAGTTCATACATAGGAAGACAAACAAAGAAAAGGAGACGCTAGATTAAAGAAAGATACTTAAATTTTTTTACAACAAAATTTGTCCTTTTTCAACAGGTTGGTGTACATTATGACAAGAAACCTCTAATTTGGGGGTAGCTGTGACACTTAGTTTATTTTGTTTAGCTCTTGTCAAAGTTTTCCTATAGTCCAGCTACTCTTACTAGACAGTTCTTTCCTCTCAATGCACTGTTTTGGCTTTTCCAGCCATGTTTTCATACTGAGAGATGCTGAAGTGTTTTGAGTAATGGCTAAACTACTAAAAAGCATTTTGAAAGCAAACAAGATGGCAGGAAAAAAATTCTGATGCATAAGGAGGTAACCTGTAACTAACCCACCTCAAATCCCTCATGAGACATTTTTATTAGAGAAAATGTGGACACCTCCATCTGGAAACTTACTGCAACAGAAAGGGAAAAGAAACACCGCCATGCTAGTGGAACCAGCCTTTTTAAATAAAGGAAATTGTTTTCATGTCAAAATATTCCAGACACTCCATAAATGTTATTTGTACTTTTAGTATCTTTTGTTGTAGAAAACACATAGTAGAAAGAAATTACTATGATTTCAGTAATTTAAAAATTAATTTATAATTTGTTAACTGCAACAGCTTGTGCATAAAAATAAGGTGCATGTGTGTATAAACACACAAATGTTCACACAAGGATATGCAAGACAAAGTTCGGTCTACTGACAGTGCTCAACCACCTAAGAATTCTAGACCCAGTCAACAGATCAACAGTGACCCCTGGGACTTGCAGCCCACAGATTGGGAACCACTGTTCTAGGTTCTATAGCCATTGTAACCCTACCTAGGTCTAAGAGAAATAAAGTCACATTTATTTAGCAATATTTATCAAATACTTGCCATATACAAGGCATTGTGCTAGGAATTTGGAAAGCAGAGATGAGTAAGACATTTTCTCTTCTCTAGAACGTTATAATTTGATGGAGAAAGAGGAACATAACATGTTTACATGCTGGTGTAACAATGTGAAATTGCTGTTTGTATGTTGGTGTAATACCATGGAAAAAATTACATTGCTGTAGCTGCTTTATACCCTATGGGGATGGCATTGTTTTTTTTCCTCTGGAGTAAATGGCCTTCTGTGGGGCAAAGGAACTTATTTATTTTGGTGTGTCGAAATATTGAGAAGAAAGGAAGTAAGGATTACAGAGAGAGAAAGGGAGAAGAATCAGTCAACATGGTGGCAGAAAGCTGGTGAGGGAGTGGGAGTGTGTGTGGGAGAGTACTGTGGTAAAATGTGGACTGGAAAAAATGTTAGACTGGATATAGTGGCCTGAGGACTTTTATCTGGATGGGGGGGTGGTTAAGGTAAACTCTTATTAAATTAAAACATTAACACAGAAAAGGGTAAAAATCATAACCATACATTAATTTTTCTCAAAACAAATACATCCTGACTCAAGCAATAGAACATTATTAGAGCCCCAGAAATGCCCTCGGGGCCAAAGTACTTTTATGTTGCTCTGAACCCATTTATTTCATCCTCATTTTGTTGACAGTAGTTTGGCACACACATAGATGCCTGTGTGAGTGGTTACTTGGTGGCATAAAGCTAAAGGAAGTGGAAGATCTATGTTCAGTATCTGGATTGTATGTGACAAAAAGAAGACAAAAGGCACAGGAGGTGAAATGTGAGGGAAACAGAGTTTCTTTGAGAATGGGCAGCTGGAGTTATTAGAAACCAGGAGAATGTGAGCTCAGTGGAATTGACAAATAGCTTGGGTAGGCTTTTCACTGAGCAAGACTTAGCAAGTGCAAAAGCACAGGGACTTAAGTGGGCATGCCACTTAAAAATGGAGGAACACAATCAGGAAGTGGCGGAGCATAGATTCCATGGGTTTAAGAAATAAAAGATGAGATTTGAAAAATGTAAATGATGAATTTGAAGAGTATTGACTGGAGCAAAGGAGTTGGGATTCCTTTTTGTAGACACTGGAGAACCAAAGAAGATCTTTAAGAATGTGAGTAACATGATGAGACCTGTTCTTTAGATGGACAGTTTAGGGACTAGTTTTCAGCATAAAATGGAGCAGGAAGAAGCCGGTGTCAAAAAGAAGATTCAATATGGAGATTATTTTAATACCCGAGGTAAGAGATGATGATCTAAACCACAGCAGTAGTATAAAGACTTGAGTTCAGGCAGCAATGTAAAGGAGGGAACAGATGTGGAAGATGTTCAAACACTAGAATTAACAGTATTTGGTCACCAGTTGGCTATGAGGATGAGAGAAGGGGATACAAGAGGATCCCTTAGTCCCACATCTTGGGCGACAGGGTGGATGAGTGTATCATTTACTTAAACTGGAGATGCAAAAAAGAAGGAACTCAAAGTTTGGGGCTGTGGTTGGAGCAGTTATAATGAGGTTAGTTTTAGATATATAAGTTTGAGGTGCCCTCAGGACATGGAGGTGAGAATAATTGTGTGTTAATGTCATAAATGACACCTCTAGAAGTTACTGGAGGTGACAGAGAGAAATCATAGAAAAGAGATGGTAAATGAATGTCAGTGGGTGACAGAGTATAACTGTAAAGGAAATGGGTCCTTAAGTTGGTTCCAAAATAGAGTAGCATACAGTTACTAGAAGATAGTTTTATTTTAATTCTCTGTAGCTTTTATTACTGGGTTATTTAAATGAACAATTAGAATAATTAAATTATATTCTTAATACTTTTATTATTATTCATTAATTTGTCATGTAAGTCTAAAATAATTGCATTTCAAGTAAAATTTACTGAAATCAGGCTCACTGTTAATAGTAGATAAAATCTGTGTTCTAACGGTACCACATAGTTAAAACACTTAAGGGATATAGTTATATTTTGATTTAAGTTTTTAAATGCTTAAAAATAAAACAAAAATTAACAAAAGTATAAACATTTTAGACATTATAAATTGCAGGCTTTATCTCTACATCAAAATTGGGATTGCACGGTTGTGGCAATCAAGAATAAAGAGTAAAGGAGGAACTTCTGGTGTTAGAATGGAGAAGAAAGCAAATGAAAATTCTTTTACTGCATAACTTTAAAACGTCAAAGAAGTGAAAAAACCAAAAAATTTAAAGGCAATGAAGATGTGTGGAAGCAACAAAGACAAAATCAACTAACAGAGAGGAAACTTGCAAAAGTGGACAGGTATCACCAGTTGCTTTATTGTCTGAGAGCATCTGCAGATTAGGGACCCAGGCTGATGATCCAGCTTGGTCTAGATGAAGGGACATTAGTTTCCTAGGGCTGCCATAACAAAGTACCACAAACTAGATGGCTTAAAACAACAGAAATTTATTCTCTCCCGGTTCTGGATGCTAAAAGTTCGAAATCAAGTTGTCAGCACGGCCATACTCTGCCTGAGACTCTGGGTAGAATCTTCCTTGCCTCTTCTAGCTTCTGGTGGTGGCATTCCTTGGCTTTCTGCGGCATCACTCAAGCTCCTGCTGTGTCTTCCCATGCCATTTTCCCTGTGTGTCTCTCTGTCTTTGTGTCCCTTCTCCTCTTTTTATAAAGACACCTGTCATATTGGATTATGAGCCCATCCAACCTCATTATGTCCTCATCTTAAATAATTACATCTGCAATGACACTATTTCTAAATGAAGTCACATTCTGAGGTTCTGGGAAAGGATATGAATTGGGGCTGGGGGAGGGGGAGATGTAATTCCACCTAGTATATGACACTGCTGGAAAAAAGAGAAACCGGAAAAACGTTTGGATATTGAAATGATCTGGTATATCAGTTTGTAAACTCCAGGAGCCCTAAATGTATGACAGCCATTTGACCTCATGCTTCACTTCCTGATTCTGGAAGCTTCATGAGAGGCTCATGATTTTGAAGAAGACTGAAATCTCCCATTGTTTTGTAATATTTGGCAGAAAAGCACCACTTGAGGAATGAAAACTGCTCAAACTTTGATTAGTCAATTAGTTTTTTTCTCATGCCCAATTTAGAAACAGTATGGTGCAAGAGGCTAGAGGGCAAAACTCAAAAATGTAAAAATCTGATCGAGTCAGTAATCCAGGGCAGGGGATATACTAGCCAAGACTCTCAATTAAAATTCCATGCCAATTGTCCTGTAAAGATATTCTTAACCAGAGATTGACTGTTTCTGCCTTCTGCTGCAACCTACCCCATCTCATTTGCTTTGAATCTGGAAAAGGCAAACCATCACTGGGGGAAAAAATATAAAATTCAGTCCTTATGGTTACTTTATACTCAATGTCTGGCATAAAAGAAAACATATTGCATATGTGTCAAGAAGCATAAAATGTGACTAGTAACTAAGAAAAATAAGTCAATAGAAGTAGACTGATGGAAGATCTTGGGTGTTAGGATTTGAAAAAAAGGACCTTAAAATAACTATAATCAATACTTTCAAGCAAATGAAGTGTTGAAAAAATGGATGAGAAGGAGAACTTCAACAGAAAATTGGAAACTATAAAAAGAATTAAATGGGCATTCTAGGATTGTAAAATGCCATATCTGAAATTAAGAACTTTTTATTATGGTTAACAGCAGACTGGACATAGGAGAAGATACAGTTAGTGAGGTTGAAGAAAGAATAGTAGAAAAAGTCAAACTGAAGCACAGAGAGAAAGAGAGATATGAAAGAAGGAAAGAAAGAAAAGAAAGAAAGAAAAAGAGAGAAAGAAAAGAAAAGAAAGAAAGGAAGAAAGTGAGCCTAGAGAAAACATCACATGTGAGACATAGTCAAATGATGTAACACAGGTGTAACTGGGTACTGGAAGGAGCAGAGAGAGAAATGTGGCAGAAGGGCTGTTTCGGGAAATAACGTCTGGAAATTTTTCAACACAGATCCAAGTCTTTAATCCACAGTTTTAAGAAGCTCTGGAAACCCTATAAAAGAAATATGCAGTGGAAATCACACCTACTTTCATCATTGTCAACAAAAACTTTAAAAAAAAAGCTATCTTAAAAGCCTAGAAAAAAAAAGACATATTGCCAACAGTGGGACAACATTAAGAATTACGGCTAACTTCTCAATGAAATCATGGATTTCAGGAAAACAAATGGAATGTTGTTTTTAAAGGAAAAAAAAAAACTGAGAAAAAAACTAAACAAAAGAAAACCTGCCAGGGACTTCCCTGGTGGTCCAGTGGTTGAGAATCTGTCTTACAATGCAGGGGACGCCAGTTTGATCCCTGGTCAGGGAACTAAGATCCCACATGCCGCGGGGCAACTAAGCCCACACACCACAACCATGTGCTCTGGAGCCCGCGTGCTCTGGAGCATGTGTGCCACAACTAGAGAGAAGCCCACACACTGCAACGAACAGCCTGCGTGCCGCAACAAAAGATCCCGCGTGCCACAACTAAGACCCGACACAGCCAAAAAATAAATAAATAAATTATAAAGCTCATCATAATAAACTCTACAAAACTTAAAAAACAAAACAAAACAAAAGAAAACCTGCCAATATAGAATGCTATACTCAGTAAATATATCCTTCAAAAACAATACATTTCAAAATGTATAGAAATATCAAATCACTATGTTATGTGCCAGGAACTAACATAGTGTTATAGGTCAATTATGCTTCAAAACAAACAAACTCATAGAAAAAGAGATCATATTTGTGGCTACCAGAGGTGGGAGGAGGGAGGAGAGGGGTTAAGATGAACGTGGTCAAAAGGTACAAACTTCCAGTTGTAAGATAAATAAGTACTAGGGATGTAATGTACAACATGATAAATATAATTAGCACTGCTGTACATTATAAATGAAAGTTGCTGAGAGAGTAAATCCTAAGAGTTCTCATCACAAAGAAAAAAATTTTTTTTCTATTTCTTTAATGTTGTATCTGTGTGACCTGATGTTCACTAAGCTATTGCGGTAACCATTTCATGATGTATGTTATTCAAATCATTATGTTGTACACCTTAAACTTATGCAGTGCTGTATGTCAATTATATCTCAATAAAACTGAAAAAATAAATAAAGGGAAAATAAAAATATTCTGAGAAAAAAAGCTGATATAATTTGTTGGCAGTAGCCTACATTATAAGAAACACTAAAGGAAATTCTTCAGCTCGAAAGAATCAGAGATGAAAGCAAGGAAGTAGCAGAAGGAATGAAGAACACTAGCGTGGGTAAATATAAGACTATTGACCATTCAGAGCAACAATTATAACAAATCAAATAAATCATAACAAAGTAGTATATATAGTACATATAAAAGTAAATTATATGGCAATAGCAAAAAACAGTGAAAGGGGATAAATAGACTTAAATATTTGTAAGATTCTTGAATATAAACAAGAGCCAACTTAAAATAGTTTGTATTAAATTAAGGATTCATTTAGGAATTTTTATTGAAAACTCTAAATGGATTATAATGAGATGAAACAAAAATGTTCATAGAGGTGACAACATAGGATAATAAAAAATATTGATTAATCCAGAAGAAGACAATAGGAAGGAAGAATTTAAAAATTAAAGAATAGGGATTTCCCTGGTGGTCCAGTGGTTAACACTCCATGCTCGCAATGCAGGGGACCTGGGTTGGATCCCTGGTCAGGGAACTAGATTCCGCATGCCGCAACTAAAAGATCCTGCATGCCGCAGTGAAGATTCTGCATGCAGCAACGAAGATCCCGCGTGCTGCAGCTAAAGACCTGGCGCAGCCAAATAGATAAATAGATAGATAGATATTTTAAAAATAAAAAATAAATTGGACAAATAACAAGTAGCAAAAAAAACAAGTAGCAAATGAGAGAAATAGGAAATAGTAATAAGCTACACTCCCAATTGGGTGATTTTCATGATACATATATCTAATAAAAAACTCATATCCATAGTATATGAGGAACTCTTAAAATAGATATTAAAAAGTAATCAAATGTGCTAAAGACTGGAACAGATACTTTACAAAAGAGGATGCCCAAATTTCCAATAAGCATTTGAAAAGGAACTTAGCTTCATAATGTATGATGGAAAAACCAATCAAAATCACAATATGATAACCCAACACTGACAGAATGTTTAAAGTAAAACAGATAATACCAACTGTTGTCAAGGGTGCACAGCAACTTGAACTCTCATGCATTTCAGTGGAAGTTTGTTAGTTCAGTTAGTTAGGAAAACTGCTTGGCAATATCTATGAAAGCTAAATATATGCTTACCTTATGACCTCGCAATTCCATTACCAGGTACACATCTAACAGGAATTAGGATATATGTTTGCCAGATGATATGTACAAGAGTGTTCATAAAAGCTTTATTTATAATACTTAAAACTGTGAATAATCCAAATTTCCATCTATAGGAGAACTGATAGATAAATTCTGGTGTATTCATACAAAGGAACACTACACAACAATAAAGAATAAACTACTGATACACATAACAATGGGGATGAATCCCACAACACTATTTTGAGGGGAAAAGGCCAGACACAAAAAGCAAATAATGTAAGATTCCATTTATATGATGTACAGGGTAGGCAAAACTGATGGGCGTTGAAAAAATTTATATTAATGGAGCATGATATTGATTGGGATGGGGTATGAGAGAACTTTCTGATATTGTTGCTTTGGATGGTAGTTACAGAGATGTATATATATATATGTAAAAATGTATAAAGGTTAAATTCACTTAAGATTTGTGTGTTTTATGTACATTATATATACATTATTCTACAACATACCACACACACACCACACACACATAAAGGAAAGTGCCTTCCTTAAAAATGTGTGTGTGGGGGGTGGGGAAAGCATCCTAAAATGATCATTTGAAAATGTTATTTTTTCTTTTGTTTTTTGGATAAGAAATAACTTTTTTCTCATTTTAGAATGTTTCAAAAATACAGAAAGATAAAAAAGAAGATTTGTATTTTTATGATTAACAGTGGGAGTGAATTTTTTCTTATTTTTATTACTCATTTCTAATTGTTCTACAAAGTACAATATATTCATTGTACATTTATCTGTTTTTTAATATTTATATTTTAAAGTTGGATGAGTTTTTCTTGTAAGAAAATCAATATTTAGACTGTCATATTGGGCTTTTTTTCCTTTTTAACACAAGGACTTTAAATTTTTTATTTAATTAAAACCACCAAATATTCCCAATCTCATATGCTTTATCATTTGTTTTCTGAGTATAACCTTCCTCATCCCCCTACAGTAGCTTCTTTTGTCTCTAGTTTTCTTTTTCACACTTAACTATTTTACTCATCAGAGTGTGTGTGTATGTATACGTGTGTGTGTATTCACATGTATACACGTTGTGACATGAGGCTCCACCAACATTTTTTCTCAAGTTAGCCATTTGCACCAACATCTGATTTCACAGGAGTTATAGCTATTTAGTGGAAGTCCTCCAGGCACTGGCATTCTGATGGCTGACGTTCTTAGTTAAGATTATTGTTTTTGTTATTGATGTATTCATCAATACTTTAGTGAGAAATTGGAAGAGGCTATATGAAAGACTGCTGTCCAGGTGTTACAATAAATCATTAGTCTAAAGAAAAATAAACTGTACTTGGAAAATTATACTAAGGTAGTATTAGTGGTTTTGCCATTAACACTGTGCTGTTATTAGTCACATTGGTTTTCCATCCAGATTTTTTTTTTTTTAACAAAATTAAAAAGACTTTATTGCAGAATACAAAATAGATTTATTTAAGACGTGTGTAGATGCATGGCAATACTTCATAAATAACTGATTTTATTTTGTAGGTTGTACCTAAGCACTTGTCTTCCACGTGTTTTGTTCATATTATTATTATTTTTAACATCTTCATTGGAGTATAATTGCTTTACAATGGTATGTTAGTTTCTGCTTTATAACAAAGTGAATCAGCTATACATATACATATATCCCCATATCTCTTCCCTCTTGCATCTCCCTCCATCCCACCCTCCCTATCCCACCCCTCTAGGTGGTCACAAAGCACCAAGCTGATCTCCCTGTGCTATGCGGCTGCTTCCCACTAGCTATCGGTTTTACATTTGGTAGTGTATATATGTCCATGCGACTCTCTCACTTTGTCACAGCTTACCCTTCCCCTCCCCATGTCCTCAAGTCCTTTCTCTAGTAGGTCTGTGTCTTTATTTCCGTCCTGTCCCTAGGTTCTTCATGACCATTTTTTTTTCTTAAATTCCATATATATGTGTTAGCATACGGTATTTATTTTTCTCTTTCTGACTTACTTCACTCTGTATGACAGACTCTAGGTCCATCCACCTCACTACAAATAACTCAATTTCATTTCTTTTTATGGCTGAGTAATATTCCATTGTATATATGTGCCACATCTTCTTTATCCATTCATCTGTTGATGGACACTTAGGTTGCTTCCATGTCCTGGCTATTGTAAATAGAGCTGCAATGAACATTGTGGTACATGACTCTTTTTGAATTATGGTTTTCTCAGGGTATATGCCCAGTAGTGGGATTGCTGGGTCGTATGGTAGTTCTATTTTTAGTTTTTTAAGGAACCTCCATACTGTTCTCCATAGTGGCTGTATCAATTTACATTCCCACCAACAGTGCAAGAGGGTTCCCTTTTCTCCACACCCTCTCCAGCATTTATTGCACAGTAATCAAGACAGTATGGTACTGGCACAAAAACAGAAATACAGATCAATGGAACAGGATAGAAAGCCCAGAGATAAACCCACGCACATATGGTCACATTATTTTTGATAAAGGAGGCAAGAATATACAATGGAGAAAGGACAGCCTCTTCAATAAATGGTGCTGGGAAAACTGGACAGCTATGTGTAAAAGAATGAAATTAGAACACTCCCTAACACCATACACAAAAATAAACTCAAAATGGATTAAAGACCTAAATGTAAGGCCAGACACTATAAAACTCTTAGAGGAAAACATAGGCAGAACACTCTATGACATAAATCACCGCAAGATCCTTTTTGACCCACCTCCTAGAGAAATGGAAATAAAAACAAAAATTAACAAATGGGACCTAATGAAACTTAAAAGCTTTTGCACAGCAAGGAAACCATAAACAAGATGAAAAGACAGCCCTCAGAATGGGAGAAAATATTTGCAAATGAAGAAACTGAAAAAGGATTAATCTCCAAAATTTACAAGCAGCTCATGCAGCTCAATATTAAAAAAACAAACAACCCAATCCAAAAATGGGCAGAAGACCTAAATAGACATTTCTCCAAAGAAGATATACAGATTGCCAACAAACGCATGAAAGGATGCTCAACATCATTAGTCATTAGAGAAATGCAAATCAAAACTACAGTGAGATATCACCTCACACCAGTCAGAATAACCATCATCAAAAAACCTACAGATTTTTTTTTTATTACAGTATAGTTGCTTTACAATGTTGTGTTAGTTTCTGCTGTACAACAAAGTGAATCACCTATAATCACTCTAATCTATTCGGAATTAATTTCTAGGAGTTGGTCCGTTTCCAAGATGGCTCTGTTACTTATTCAATATTAAGTGTTTTCCTTTAACTTTCTGGTTACTCAGAGCTTTTCTATACCTCATTCTGTATAAGGCTACTGCTAATTCTGGACTACCAGATTCAGATACCTCTCCTAGCTTTTATACTTTGCCTTTCAAGAAGCTTCTAAGAAAAATAAGCAGTAATTCGGCTATGGGTATTTCCACTCTTTGTGTCAAGCCATTTTACTTACTGAACTATCTATTAGGTTTTAGGTACTGTAGACAATGAATAAGGTGAAGATTTCTTGCCTGCTATCCATGAATTATAAGCTCCAGCTTACCACTCCAACTCAGAAATGGTTGTCTTATTATGCACACTGCTTGATGAAAGTACATTATATTTAGGAAAACACTACTCATATTCAGTAGTGTTACAGATAAGAATAAACTACCTGGGGTCTTTTTGAAGATATGGACTGGGATGCTGAAAGGACATTTGAGTAAATAAGGAAATATGGTCAAGAGTAGAGAGTATGGAATATCAAGGTATCTATTATCGCATTCCATAGTTGTACCCAAATAATTTTAAGATTTATTTTTCTTTTCTATATGTTAGAGGACCTATATGTTAACTATTATAGAATGCAAATTTGATAGTGATTTTTAAAACTATAATATTCTCTCTCTTTAGAATAGCATATTGGTTAAACTTTAGACAAATCTGAGCTCAATTCTAAGTTCTAATGTTTTCCTGAGCAAGTTGTTTTTTCTCTCCAAATCTTAGTTTTGTTATTTTAAAGTAAGGATAATAATAGTATTTCCCTCATTGAGAAGAATAACAGAGGTATTACATATAACCGTTCATTTTTACGTACAAAATGACATCTGTTGACAGATAAGATTCCAAGGGGGCGGGACTAAAGAATGCTTTCCAGAACTAGAGTAAGGAACAGATCCTGTGCAGAGAAGTCGCATCAGGGTGCTCATGTGAAAGACAGAGAGCTATAGCAACAAGTTCAAATGGAGAATTTTATAGAACAATTTCCATAGAAATAATGTTTCTATGGAAATCAGTCAAAGAGTTTTTCAAGACTATATCTCAGTAAGACCTCCAATAGAAAAAAAAAAAAAGTAAGAGAAACAAAGAATTATTTCAAGGAGAAGACATTTCAGACAAAAAGGAGTGGGGAAGGAAGAACATTAGTACAAAAGAGGGTGAAGACCAACTGGAAAAATTCACTTAGTCACACTGGTTAGGGGTTGTCACTAACTCCTTAGTAAAGAGAAACTGGAGAGGAGACTGGATCTACTGCTGACCCTCTAAAACTCCTCCAGTGTAGCTCCATAGAGTAATCTCTACACAATCATAGAATCGGTACTCAGAGACCACATACTCCCCAAATCTCAAGAGAAGAAAGAAGTTTGTGTCCTTCAGAAACTGGATAGAACTGTGAAAAATATAAAATTGGCTATAAACATTGAAATTGTGAAACACAAGTCACAATCCTGTGTATTCACACACATTTTTTCATGAAAGTAAAAAATAAAAACAAAGGAAATGAATAAGCATTTGAAGATTTTGGACAAGAGTCAGCAGTATCTAAAGCAAGAGAGAAGCAAATGTAGTCTCACACCAGGCTTCTGTGATTTCTGGCTTTCATTGGGCAGTACCACGCCACACTCCAGCATCCCTCTCCTCCACCACTGCCGAATGAGGAACTGACACAAGGTTGCCAAGTTCTCATTTTACTTGTACTGACATTTAAAGATAATTACAAATCACCACTTACTACCTCATTCATTTTCACAAAAGAACGAACTGATAGAAAAAACATAATATGGATGTGAACTCCGGGAGGAAATGCATTATAAAAAATTCACTACATTGTTCCTATTTTCCTCATTTTGGTGAGCCCACTTCTCTGTGGACTGGAATTAGCGGGCCAGGATTTCAACCTTACTGCCCCAGTGCACTCTTCTGTTCCAGCATCTTGATGATAAAGATATTACACCACCAACTAAAACATTTTACTCCTTGGCAAATGCATATGAGGTGCTTGTTACACAATGTGGGATGTCAGTCTCAACAAATCCCTTATTGGTTTTAACAAACCTTAACCTTTACACTTTGACTTACAGATCAGCATTGACCCTACCTGGTTCTTAGAGTCAAGATACCCTTTGGATGTGCTACAAATAAAACTAACCAAACCCTTTGTTTAAAACCCATATTATGTTGCTTACAACACTGAATTACAATTTTTGTTTGCATGACGATCTCCCTAACTAGACACTAAACCCCTTGAGGGCAGGATCTAGTTTTCCTCATCTTGATACCCTTACAAGTAAAGCAATGTTTGGCACATTGTGAATCCTTGTAAGTATTTGTTGAATAACTGAGTGAATGGCTCTGCTTAGGTTATGTCTCCTGAAACATCATAATTATACATAGCAAATCCTTGCTACTATTTTATAGTTTATTGATGGAAGTAGGAATTGGCTCTGCCCTTCAACATTGACTCATTCATTCTTCAGACATATTACATGAAACCCTTGCTATGCGCCTTATACTGTGCTAACTGCTAAAGATAATCAAAATGACCAGAATGTAGTTCTTGCCTTCAAAGATGTCAAGAAGAGTTCTTTCTGGAGCTCACATTATCTTTTAAGCACAGTACCAATTTCCTGAATGATATAAATATAAATAAATTGTCTGAAATCTTAATAGAGTGAACATTTACCCTCATATATTTTTCTTACCACTCTAAGAAGCAATACCCACTTTATGTAAGAATCCTCCTCTCTAACAGATTACAGCCACTATCCCCATGACACAGTTTACTTAAATTGGAGCCTTAGCCATATCCACTTTAAATGAAATAATAAATCTGCTTACTATTGCAAGTCTTGTTGTATTTGCTGTTCTCCTGTGCAAACCCTTCCAGCCGGCACTGAAAACGATGCTGCCAAAATTCTTGAAACCAGGGGTTTCGGAGGTTTGTTTCCGGCCGGAGCTTCAGATAATAATCATCAAACCACTTGACATCAGGAGATTGGAGCTTGATTGTGATTCCACCAACAGCTTCTCGCTGATATCCATCTGTCACATCATACCTGTCAGCCCAGCCATCACTGTGGGGAAACAAAAAACCCCTCAGCTTAGAACAGATATCTTCTAAGAAAATTATTCTACTTGCTGTCATTTTGAAAACAGTCATTAAATGGCACTCAGGCCATACTACGTGATTCTAGAGACAGCAACTTGCTAGGATAAAAAGTGCAAAACACAATGGAAACTTTGGGTCTAAGAATGCTGGAAGGTACCAGTCTCACTTACCTTGAACTGCAGAGAATAACCTTATGCTTTTGGCAGAATTTTACTGGTTGTAGAATATAGTATATGCATGGAAGCTGCATAATATCACCATTCACACTATTTACTGAACGTTTAATAGCTAGGTCAAGTTAACTTTAAATACATTCTTTTCCTTTACTTAATCATAATCATAGTTATCATAAAGTAAAAATGAAAAATATTTCTAAAATATACCTAATGTTAATTTAACCATCCTATGACAGGATATTCACTTGTTTCCATGTTTACATGTGATGATAGAGAGGTTAAAAAAGAAAAACTTTCTGATTATGGTCATTCTATTAAATATTGATTCATCAGAGCCTCAAACTGAAGTCCTTATACTCCATATTCCTCTTTCCTATCCCATGGTTCTTCTCTAACACATTTAAAATATGCATATGAAATCATGTTTTACATTAGAGTGATTGAAAGAACTTCTTAGCGATAGGCCATCAAAGATGGTGACAGGGATCATACTCCTCAATATTAATATCATGCTATGCACTGATCACTCAAAGTAGTGTAGGAATTTTAAAATAAAAGAGTTTGAAATCAGAGAGTTCCTGAGTATAACAGAATAAGGAAAAATATTCTAAGCTTATTTGCAAAATACATGAGACACAACATTGGAAATAAAAGACAAGAAAAGGTGTTTATATCAAATCTGGACACACCTTGGGGCATTTAGGAAAAAAGTGTCTCTGACTTTTCCCACCCTCTCTGTCATTTGGAATATGCACAACTTGTGCTATGCATCTGCTGGGACCCAGTGGTACTATCCTTCCTTTGAAGAGGTGCAAGTGCTCTTTCAGGAGAAGTAAAGAAAGTGAAGGGAAATGTAACAATGCAAAAAAAAAAAGTAACAACAAAGAGGGAAGAGAAGATACGGAGACAGTTGAAGGGAAGAACAGAATGGAGCCTCCTGAACACAAGGCAGGAAAGGTTTTGGAGATTAGCTGGGTGAAAGGGAGTGGGTACTGGGGAAAGTGTGAGTGAAAGGATTTACATTAACAATCATTGTTTATTTCATCAATGTTCAGATATTTCTATTTATTGGAATGTTAATTTCTTTTTAATTTCTTTTAATCTTCCTTCCAATGCATTTTTGTCCTTTATACTTTTTTTGGGGGGGGAGGCAGAGAGCATGCTCCAATATTTTGCATAAATCTGTGCCAGGGAAGGTATTATGTAAGGAATTAATTAGAATAAGTAAAAAAAGCATGTACTTTCTTCAGTATGCTCTGACTTAAAAATTGATAATGAGAGTTGTTCCAAAGTTCATATATTACTCATTAAGATATCTTAGGGGCTTGAGATATTCCTAAGGCATCTGTGGGTGGAGGAGGAGAATAAAATAAACAAACGAAAAAAATAAACCATTTCTTCCTCCAAGTCCTCCTTGACAAGAAGAGATTTCATTGAAAATTATCTATGTTGAAATTTCAAAAACTTTTGTGGCAAATCAGGAAAAAAAATAATAACTAATGCAATACGTTTTGTCCCAATGTTGAATGTGGTTACTTCACACATCATCTTCCCTGAAGTTTCTCATCTCAGCTGCACAGATTTTATTTAAAGCTGACAAGTTGAAATGAAGTGGGCTTGTTTGCTTCATTTTCTTGCTCTGTTTTGGAGGGTTTATTATATCACTGATAGGAGAGTGTGGGTCTCATTGGCACTCGAGGAGATGCTTGGGCGTGCTGCAAATGGGACCGGAAACCCTGTTTGTCAAGCAGAGCCCCGTTCTCCAAGGAAGTGGGAATTTAAATTGCTCCTTTTATTCATGCGAGCTCGCTCTTATGTAACGCTGTGATTATGAATATTACATAAGAAATGTAAGATCATAATGGGTCCAATTTACCCTTCACAATTCATTCACTGAATTTAATGGGGATTGTAAAAAGCCTGTCTTAATAAACTTTTTTGGAGGTGATATTTCCATTAAAAAAAAAATGTTAGGACTGTAGTGTGTTAATTTACTCATCTCTCATCATGTTCTTTAGCTTTTTCTTTTCCATGTATAAATCTCTACATTTAATTTAGCAAAAGATGATGTTTTTTAGTAGTCTATAGGTTAGAGTGGTGATTTTTAAAACAGTTTTGTTCCAGATATTTCCATTCAACAGCAAAATAAAAACCATAAAAGAGTTCGTATATAAACAGAAAATTCCAGTATCTGTGTGGCAAAAGATGGTTATTCTATTTAAGCTTATGGGGGAATATCTGCTGTGTAAGTCTCAAGAAAGTTCAATCCATATTGGCTAAGTTAGATGGTGCTATATTGACTTTAGCTTATTAAATATTAACATTTTCATAAAAATGTGCTTTTAAGATTTGCATTAAGATGATAGGGTATGTCTAAGTAAGGAATAATAAATTCATAAATGAATAGCCAAGAAAACTTGAGCTTACCTTTCTACTATCTGATGCTTTCCATTGCATTGTTAGACTATCAAGATTCTGGCGCTACTTTAATGCTTTTGGGTGACCAAAAGCATTATATTTTACCAAATCAGGAAAAAGGGGGAAGGAAGATAAGGAAAGAAACTGAAAATGTACCACATTTCAGTCAAGTTTCTAGATTTAGTATCTATCTATCTATCTATCTATCTATCTATCTATCTATCTATCTATCTATCTATCTCTTCATCCATCCATCCATCCATCCATCCATCCATCCAATTTCTTCTCATTGATGGGCATTTTACCCATCTCCTTATAATCCATTTCGTTATTTTCTTTCCAATTCTTTGATTTACAGTCATTTCTCGTTATTTGCAGAATCTGTATTTGTAAATTCACCTACTTGCTAAAATTTATTTGCAACCCCCATACTGATACTCATGGCACTTTTATGGTCATTTTCAGATATACAGAGAGTGGCAAAAGAGTTGATTCTTCTGATGTGCATATACCCGGCTGAGGCTGAACAAGGTGAACCTCTGCTTTCTTGTTTCAGCTTTGATACTCTAAAGAAGTGTCCTTTTCATGGTCTATTAAGTGCCAAGTTTTTGCATTTTTGTGTGTTTTTTTAAATTGATTTTGCTGTTTAAAATATCCCCAAGTATCGTACTGATACATTATTTAGAGTTCCCAAGTGCAAGAAGGCTGTGCTATACCTTACATAGAAAACCAGTTGCCCCTGGTGGTCCAGCAGTTAAGACTCCGTACTCCCAATGCAGGGGGCCCAGGTTCGATCCCTGGTCAGGGAACAAGATCTGGCATGCCGCAACTAAGATCCCGCATGTGGGAACGAAGATCCCGCGTGCTGCAACTAAGGCCCGGTGCAGCTAAATAAATAAATATTTGTTTTAAAACGTAGGTTGATAATACATATACTCTTAAAAAGTAAAAAAAAAAAAAAAAAAAAAAAAAAAAGGCAGCTGCATTTAGGCATGAGTAAAATGCTGTTTTCTGTGAATTCAAATTAATTCATCAACAATATTAGATATTAAATATTAAATAAAGTGTCTTTAGACCAGAACACCATAAAGCAAGGTTGTGTAATGACTAGTTGATGAAAATGTGACTAGAGGCTCACAACAATTTAAACCTATATTTCCCCTAGGAGTAATGGTCAGTATTCACTAATTCAGTGTTTGGTGCCTGTTTATAGAACATACCTACTGTGAATAACAAGAATTAAGTGGAGATATATATATATATATACACACACACACACACACACACACACGTATATATGTACATATATATATTTGGATATTGTTATGGTCAGGTTTCCAGTTTTTTAATTTTTTTTTTTTAATTTTATTTATTTATTTATTTATGGCTGTGCTGGGTCTTCGTTTCTGTGCGAGGGCTTTCTCTAGTTGCGGCGAGCGGGGGCCACCCTTCATCGCGGTGCGCGGGCCTCTCACTATCGCGGCCTCTCTTGTTGCGGAGCACAGGCTCCAGACGCGCAGGCTCAGTAGTTGTGGCTCACGGGCCCAGTTGCTCCGCGGCATGTGGGATCCTCCCAGACCAGGGCTCGAACCTGTGTCCCCTGCATTGGCAGGCAGATTCTCAACCACTGCGCCACCAGGGAAGCCCCAGTTTTTTAATTTTTAAAACAATTTTTTTGCTATAGAGACAGTACTTTAGACATTTGAAATAGGAAAAAAAAAATTTAAACTTACTTAGGTTGACATAACTAAAAGAGAAATCTTAAATATGTACCCATTCTCAAAATACCTCCTCAGTAGAAACCTCAGATTCCTTTAAATCTTGCCTGCAGACATCTTAAGGACATGCTCATCTAGCAAGAATTTACTTTCATTTCCTTCCCAATATCGCATTACTAAAATATATACTCTTACTCTACCATCTACCCTCTTCTCTTTCTCCTCTCAACCCCCAATTTCCATTATTTCTCATAATTAGCAATTCATGAAAGTTTAATTTTTATCTTTTTTCAAAAGAAGGTTCTTGTTTCAAACAAAATTGACTCTGGAATTCTCCAGCCAAAATTCATCTTCTATGTCTCTATAACTTTCCTTCTTTTCTTCAACATTTATGAAATACCTACCTATCTTAGACTAAATTATTTTGTGGCAGTAAACAGTTCCTTTATCTCAGTGGTTTAGAGCAAAAGTTTATTTCTTGCTCAGCCTTTAGGTTCACTGCAGATGGCCTATATCTCTGCACCTTCATTCTGAGACATTCCTTCTGGGACATGGCTTATCTTGCAGAAGGGAAAAACAGAGAGTGTCTTGGACCCATGCAGTGGTTGTTAAGTATTCTGCTCAGAAGTGGCACATGTCACTTCTGCTCACATTTCACGGACCAAAGCAAGTTATACGGCCAAACCTGATCTGAATGGGA
The DNA here is from genome assembly GCF_028564815.1 of Eubalaena glacialis. Lineage (NCBI taxonomy): Eukaryota > Metazoa > Chordata > Mammalia > Artiodactyla > Balaenidae > Eubalaena > Eubalaena glacialis. The sequence goes on along the minus strand of NC_083725.1, from coordinate 55,168,692 downwards.
CAGGTGTGTACAGTTTTTCCCACAGAAAGGATCAGTGCATATTGTGAAGGAAAATGCAATCTATCACATTTACTATGTGTTGAAATTGTACTTAAACTTAGGAAAACATGTTAACTAGGTTTTTTTTTTTCTTTCCATTTTTTTTTAACATCTTTATTGGCGTATAATTGCTTTACAATGGTGTGTTAGTTTCTGCTTTATAACAAAGGGAATCAGCTATACATGTACATATATATATCCCCATATCTCCTCCCTCTTGCGTCTCCCTCCCACCCTCCCTATCCCACCCCTCTAGGTGGTCACAAAGCACCTACATACACTACCAAATGTAAAATAGATAGCTAGTGGGAAGCAGCCACATAGCACAGGGAGATCAGCTTGGTGTTAACTAGGTTTTAGACACTACACTCCAGGTGTTCACAGTCTAGTGGAGGAATGGGAGAGGAGGAGAGACATGTAAATAAATGACCACATATGAACGAATATTGTTATAGGTATGAAATGAACGCATCGAGAGAGAAGATCAGTAAATAATTGACCAACTCTTCGTAGAAAGGTAAGATTTGAATTGAGTTTGAAAAATATGGGTAATGGAGTGATAACTGTATTTTGAAATGTTATTTTTTAGATAACAAGTAGGTCTTTGTGAATCAGGGAATAGTGAATATTAAGCATTGCAGCTATATAGAGTGCACCGGATAGTGACTAATGAAAAGTAAGCTGAGGAAGACCAATTATGAATGGTCTTCTGGGCCATTCCAAACGTTTTGAGTTTTATCATTCAGGTGAAGGGGAGCCAGTGGTGGCTTTTAAAGTGGGAAGTGATACGAAGAGACGATGAGAACTGGATGAACCGTGGTAGCAGTGCGAGTGACAGATAAGAAAGGTTGTGGATGAGTGTTAGAGGATCAAGTTAGAAAAGTTGTTACAGTGGTTAAGGGATCTAATGGATGTTTGTATTAAAGGAGTGGGAATGAAGAGCCTATTTGTAAGGAATTCTCAGAGTCCCTAGGACTAGATACGTGGAGAATAGGGGGTAAAGGAGGATGTTGTTGGTTTATGGGAGACATTAGTGATATTGTAAGTGACATTGTAGCTCCATGTCCTAGGTTGTAAAACACAGGAAAATAGGTTTGGGGTGAAAAAGGAAGAAAATGAATACAAGTAGCGATCTACAATGGTCAGATTTCCCTTTATATGCTCTCTAGCACTTTGTTTCTCCTGGATTTCTATCTGTTCTCTACATATAAAATTAATTTGAGTGTTAAAAAAAAATACAAGTTAACAATTTTCTTACCTGTGGTCCAGTACCATATTAACCTACCCTATTCTATTATGTTTAGGGTTTTGTATGCTGAGCAATAGCTGTTGGCACTCAAAAAAAAAAAGAGAGAAATAATGAAAATTATAGAACTCTAAAGATCTGATGCTCTATACAATTATATCCTTATAAACGTTTTAACTTTAGAATTATTATTTTTATTATTTTTGTATTAACTTATAGATATTTGAAGCAGACAAATGGTTATGGTTATAATATGATTACTGCAGGGTTTACAATCAGTAGATTTAATGTCAGAATATATTTCTGGAATGTAGAAGCCCCTAAGGATACATGGTAACGGGCATAAAAAATTCTTGGAAAATTCTGAAGAAAAAAGGTTTAGTAATTATCAAATGTTAGAATAGAGATGCTCAGTAATTTAAAAATTTGTCTCTCTTATCAAAATCTAAATCTGTACAATGCAGACAATACACTCTTTCCTTCCTGTCCTCGTTTTAAGTTATTGCTATGGAAAACAAAAAAATTTATGTCGCACAGAAAGTTGCATTGGGTGATCCTCTGTAACAGTCTCCATGTTCTTTTCATTCTAATGCATTAATACAGTAAGCATTTTGAATGCATATTCTGTGCAGGCAAACTGCACAGACACCGTGGTAGGTCCCAGCACATGTCCTCAGCAGTCCATTATGTATGACCTGCCTGAATGCGCATTGCTGACTTCCAGCCCACTGGAAGTTTCCTCATTTATCCTCCAGACTGAACATCCTCTTTTCTTTTTATTCAAGTCTTCCCCTTAACAGTACAATTCATTAGGTTCCCAGTCACTGAATCATCACTTATGAAAATCACATTCCTGTCCTGCCTTCCTGAGATTATTCCCCCATCCCCTCAATTAGTGTCCTGGGTGTTTCCACACGCTTAGTTCTTACATTTACAGTCCCTTGGTTTATTTACATGGAACGCTAATCACCTACAGTGGGTACGGGTTTCTTTAGCTGAACTCTCAAATGGCAACATGATTACTTAGCATAACTCCGCAGAGTTCTTGGGGAGGTGTCTGCCAGGGGCAAGCAACATAAATAAATCATTTCAGTCTGCTTCAAAAGGAGCAATACCAGACCAAAAATGTAGGCATCAGAATGACTATTCCTAGCAGTTAGCAGACGTTAAATTTGTGTCAGGAGGTGTAAGTGTATGCATTGTGGAGGTAGGGGTGGGGGACGTGGGTATGCCAGGCACATACAATTATTCTTGATCACTGAAATCTTCAGTCCCGCTTAGTGTGATGGTATTGGCACTGCTAAGACTATCACACGTATATTGTGTACTGGAGACGTTGCACTTGATTCTCATTCCTCAAATACATCAGACTTTCATACCTCCAAGCCTTTGAGTATGCTGTTCCCTCTGCACAGAGAGTCATCCCTTCAACTGCTTACATTTTTCCTGATTTGATAAAATCCAATTCATCTATCCAGCAGACAGACTGAACTTGAATACAACTTATTAAAACCTTTCTCAAGCTCCCCTGGGCGTAATAGTTCCTTCCTCTCTGCTTCCAAAATACTGTGACATTTGTTTCTTATTCACTGAACAAGTATTGGGTAACTAATAACTAATAACTTGTTAGTTATGTGGGAGTAGAGTGGTGAACAAGAAGACAAGATTTCTGCTCTCATAGAGGTAACATTTTGATGCTTTTAGTTTTGCATTTGTCATCATATTAAAATTAAGTACATTTATTTGTTTTCCCTAAATTGTAAATTTTATGTTTTGGACATCTCATCCTTATGTTTATTATAATTCCTTGAACATACTAAGGACTTAAATGTTTAATATAACTTATTAGAAAATTAGACTTTAAAAGGCAAATTTCAAATTTTAGAGAATTCTTTTCCGATAACTGCATATATTCTTTTTTTTTTTTTTTAAATTTATTTTTGGGCTGTGTTGGGTCTTTGTTGCTGCGCGCAGGCTTTCTCTCATTGTGGCGAGCAGGTGCTACTCTTCTTTGCCATGCGCGGGCTACTCATCGAGGTGGCTTCTCTTGTTGCGGCATGTGGGCTCAGTAATTGTGGTGCACGGGCTTAGTTGCTCCGCGGCATGTGGGATCTTCCCGGACCAGGGCTCGAACCCATGTCCCCTGCAATGGCAAGCGGATTCTTAACCACTGCGCCACCAGGGAAGTCCCAACTGCATATATTCATTTTTAATTGAGAAAGCAGCACTGTTTGATGTGCCTTATAAAATGACTCTGAAAGGCTGAATTCATTCCCCCCTCCAAAATGGTCCTCTCCCTTCTCTACCTGATGCTATTAAGGTTAATGAGTACATTCATTAGGCTGCATCCCAGCATTTTTTGTTTCAAAATCTGTTCACAACCCACACATTTATTATGGAAACTGCTGTTCTACTCACATGTAATCATAATCATCACCCTGCCAAATCTCTTACCAGTAGCATTCTAACAGGTATTTTGGGATTTTTTTCCTAATAGTAGGAGTCTGTCTACTGACTGCTTGGCTGTCTTCATATAATATTCCTTTTTTTCCTCCCCTGGGGGAGTAGAAGGTCTTAGAATCTCTAAAAAAAAATAGTGAAAACAAAGAAGGATATTGAGCTTTTAAATAAAAGTTCTTATGAATGTACACCAGTCAACACTAATGAATTAATTCCAAAATGAAATACAATGTAGAAGTTTTGAGAAAATTGTTAGGTTATTTACTGAAAATCACTTTACCTCCAGGGCTTGTAAATCTTAATTTTTCCCATGTCTGAGGATAAGTAGGTGTGAATTGGAGGAGCTATATCAGAACATTCAAAAGAAGGAAGAAAAGTCAGGAATCTAAAGTTTGCTGTCTTGTGCAAGTCAGGTGATTTCCATTATATGGCTTTCCTGATTCTCTATAGGCCTTAGAGATAATTATTATTAGCCCTAGTTTTTACCATTGAGGAAATTGAGGCTCTGAGGAATGAAATAACCTACTCAAAATCCCACAGCTAGCATAGAGGGGATTTCAACCCAGATCTTTCTAGCTCCAACACTCCAGTACTTTCCATACTTCATGGAGCCTCCAAAATAATGACATACAGTGACGACAGCAGTGAGAAATGTTTGTTAAGGGGATCTTATTTAAGAGGCATGTGATAGAGGACAGGGAGCAACGTGTCGGGCTGGGAATACATGGGCAAGATTCTCAGGCTCTGGTATATTCACACCTTCTCCTACTTTTTCAATCAAACGCTAATCTAGATCAGGACTGCTGGGAAGGGATTTTGAAACTATAATTAAGATCCCAAGAAAACTGACCTTGAAATAGGGAGATAATTCGTAATGGGTCTTACCTAATCAGGTGAGTCCCTGAAAAGTGACCACCTCTTCCTGACAAAAGAGATTCAAACATGAGAAGGATTTGGCATGAGAGAGCTGGAGGAGACGCTCCATTGCTAGCTTTGAAGATGGAGGGAGCTGTACAATAAGGAGTGCAGGTGGCCTTGAGGAGCTGAGTGTGCCCCTGGGTGACACCAGCAAGGAAATGGGGACTCAGGCCTACATCTAAAAGGAACTGAATTCCATCAAAACTGGAATGAGCTTGGAAGCAGATTCTTCCACAAAGCCTCCAGAAAGGAATACACCTTGATTTCAGCCTGTTTAACCCTGAGTGGAGAACCCAATTATGCTATATACATGGACTCCTGACCTCCAGAAAGTATGAGATAATAAACGAATATTGTTTTAAGTTGCTAAATTTGTGGTAATTTGTTACACGGCAATAGAAAGTTATTACTCACTCACCACCTCTTTTCTACATTTCCTCACTTGGAAGGCCAAAGCATGTTAATATCAGAAGAGAAGTGATATAATCTTAGGAGGTCTGACCTAATTCTGGGTTTGGTCAGAGCAGACAAACTTCCAAAGACTTTGGGATCACAGAAAATAACGGAGAGTATTACATGTATTAGAATACTTGGAACGTCCATCCTGTCTCAATTTAGGCTTTAAATTGAGGTAGTCATTTCCCCCTCTGGTTTAAAGTCTTGTCCCTCCAGGGATGCTTCCTTACCAAACACATCCTTCACAGAGAAAGAAGCTGAGAAAAATCATTGTAAATAGATTATTTTGAGAATTACACAATCTATTGTTTCTCTTGTCATATTATAGCCATTTGGAGAAATGCAGAAATTGTGGCAATTGTGTAAAATGTGCAATATAGTGAGCGAAATGATTCAGTTAAATAGAGAAAGCATATTATGGTAAGCTGTTGCATCCACCTCTTTACATAACCTTTTTTATGTTTTCTCTGGAAGCTTCCTTACTTAGGATAACCTTCTAGTTTTCAGTCTGCAAACTCCTTCCCGCTGAATTGTGCTAGTTTCTTCTTTTATGCTGTTAAACTGAGCACAATGTTCAGCCAAATAGTCAATAATTATTTATTATAATCAATAATTTATTTATTCTATTAAATTCCAAGCAGTAAGGCAGACTTTATGATGATGTTAGTGAATATAACTCCCAGTGTCCAATCTGTTTTCTTCCCTTACCCCTTATAACAGGTCATCAGGGAGTTCATAATTTCAGATCTATTATGTTTTTCTTATACTTTCCTCAACGTCCTCCCGTATTTGATACTGTTCTTTCATTTAGCCAAATCTAGTGGCTGACACTGTACATGCCAATTTCCCTACAGAGTACTGCATATGAGCAATAAAGAGAAGAAAAACTGGCATTCCCTACCCACATTAGAGTGGGGCAAATGAAAACTTAGAGTGATAACGGTGATCATGTATTTAGGGTTTGCTGTCTGCCAGGCATTGTTCTAGGCACTGTGTGTGTATATACACATAATACACACACACACAGACACACACACATACACACGCTTACTCTCTGCCGATATATATGTGTATATATATTTATATCCACATATATCTATATCTATATTTTTTTAACATTTTCACATTTCACTTTAGGAATCTTCAGCTTGAAAAGTAGGAAATAACCCTGAGTTAAACAGGATTCAAACTCGGTCTACCTAAATCTAGAAACCAAAACTGAACCAGTGCAACCTATCAGTGTGGTCTTTGATCCAAAACTGTGTCCAAACTTATCTGACTTTGTCCATGAAAATGTAGAGAGAAGAGTTATTTTAATTTCTGTTACACACACACACACACACACACACCCCTTCGAATTATTTTCTTTGTTTTCCTTTCTGAGACTATAAACAAAGAATTGTCTTAAACCATTGCATTCATCTTCTGATAAATGCCCATCTTTGTAGTGTTAGAATACACTGGCAAAGTTATTAAGAGTCTCTCTACTGCAAGGTAAAGAGCTATTAGAGGATGCTCAAGAGACCTTGATATCTGTACATAAACACAGAATGAACTCTCTTCACATTTCACTTTGAGGCAACTTGTTCTTCCTTGACAAATTATCCCCATGACACCCACTGAAACCAAGTCTATTGTTAACTTCTCACATCTATCAGATATGGTTTACAAATGAACACTTACAAGCTGTAGAAGACCAGTAAATAATCAAAAATTGTTCAGGGTGTGAGATTAAGTTTTAGAAATAGTCATTATGTAAGAATCCAGACAAAAGTCAGAACCTGAAAGCCTGTAAAACTTAGTTGCGACATGCCCAATAATTAATCCAAATAGACTGAAACTGTAAATCACGTATTAGAAACTGAACAGCTACTTCCATTTCTAGCTATGATAGATTAGACAAACCTTCCTCTGAAGACAACTAGAAGGGCTGGATAAACTTTTAAAAAATCTATTTAAGCTATCAGAATGCTATCTAGGCAGCCGGGACTCAAGTGGCCAAGATCCTGGGGAGAAAAAAATATATACTGAGGTAAGACTCTCCCTTGAGGTATGTGACAAATTCACTGAACGTCAAGGATGCGAGGCTAAGAAGTTGGGTCAAAAGCAGCACGTGAGGCTCAAGAACTTATTCTTTCATAACTGAAACTTTGTACCCATTGAGCAGTAACTCCCCATTTTTCCCTTTCCTCAGCCCCTGGCAATTAACCATCTTACTTTCCACTTCTATGAATTTGACTGTTTTAGACACTTCATATAAATGGAATCATGCAGCATTTGTCCTTCTGTGATTGGTTTATTTCACTTAGCATAATGTTTTCAGAGTTCATCCATGTTGTCATATATGGCAATATGGTGCAACTACCATTGAAAATAGCTCGGAGTTTCCTAAAATAATTAAAATATATTACCATATGATCCAGCAATCCCACTTCTGGGTATTTATCCAAAATAATTAAAATCAGGTTGTCAGAGAGAGATATGTACCCCCATGTTCATTATAGTAGTATTTACAAAAGCCACAATGTGAAAACAACATCCATTAATGTCCATCAATAGATGAATGGATAAAGAAAATATGAAGTTTAATATTCTAAAATCAACCAGTTTACCACATTATCAGAATAATGGAGGAAAATATGACAAATTCAACATCATTCTGATAAAAAGTCCGTAGCAAACTAGCTAAGAAAGAGAACTTCCTTAATCTGTGCAAGAGTTTTATAGTAAAGATCATACACAACAATGAAATGTTGAAAGATTTCTTCCACAAGCAAAGGATATCTTCTCTTACCACTTTTCTTCAATATTTTATTGAATGTTCTAACCAATTCAATAAGGAAACAGGAGTAAATTATCATTATTCAAGGACAATTTGATTGTTTACATAGAAAATCTGAAATTATATCTAAAATACAGATTATTACAATTAGTAGTAAATGAATTTAGTAAGTTTGGTGGACACTAGTTCAGCCTACATGAATAAATTAATTTCTGTATATCTGGAACAAACAATTAGAAAATAGTATTTTAAATATACTATTTAAAAACCACCTAATAGTTAGAAATAAATCTAAGGAAGATATGTAAGATTTCTCCATGCATGTAAGAGGAATTATGGAAGACTTAAGTTAATAAAGGAAGTGCCACACTCATACACTGGAGGAGTCAATAATGTAAAGTTGTTAATTTTCCTGAAATTGATCTATAGATTCAAGGCAATCCGAATCAAAATTCCAGCAGGTTTTTTTTGGGGGGGATGGGGGGTGAGGTGTGGAGGATATTTATAAACAAATTATAAAATTTGTATGGAAACGTAAAGGACCAAGTATAGCCAAGATAATACTGGTAAAGAACAAAGCTGGGGAAATACAGTATTAGACAGTAAGACATTATGAAGTTATAACGATATACAATTTGTAGAGATAAATAGACTAATGGAACAGAATCCTACATGTATATAGAGACTTGATTTTTGACAAAAGCGACACTGCAAAGAAGTAGGAAAAACAGTTCTATTAAATAAATGATTCTGAAAAAAAAAGATTCTGGGTAAATTTATATTTTTTGGAAAAATACATTGATACTTAATCCACACCACTCATAAAAATCAATTCTAGGTAGACTGTAGATCTAAATGTTGCTGATTATACAATAAAGCTTTTAGATGATAACAAAAAGCTTCTAGATATAACAGAAGGAGAATATCTTCATTATCTTAGGATAAGAAAGATTTCTCAAACAGGACATATAAAGGACTAATCATAAAAATCAAGATTGTTAAATGTATTTATAATAAAATTGATAACTTATTTTTATCAAAAGACAGACACCACTACTTAGGAGATCTCTATGTGGTGTGTGTGTGTGTATGTGTAGGTGGATAGACAGATGATAGATGGATAGGTAGGTAGGTAGGTAGGTAGGTAGATAATTTGGAAAGGATTCATATCTAGAATATATGAAGAATTTATATGAATTAATATTTTTAAAAAGCCCTATAGAGAAAAAGGGTCAAGAAGTTTGAACACTTTACACTTTGCAAAATGCGATTGAAATGGCCAATAGATAAAAAAGAATGCTCAACTTTATTCATTACAGCAACACAAAGTAAAACTACTATGAATAGCATTACACACAAACAAGAATGGCTAAAGTCAAAAAGACTGACACAGTATAGAATAAAAGCTAGAGCAACTGCAATTCTCAAACATTGATAGACATGTATAGCCTGGTGTAACCTACTATTTGGCAGTGTCTATGACAAGTGAATATAAGCAGACACTATGATGGAGCAATTCCACCCTTAGATATGTCCCCAGTAGAAATGCTATCACAGATACAGTAAAGCAGGGGTCCCCAACCCCCCGGCTGTGGACTGGTAGTGGTCCGTGGCCTGTTAGGAACTGGGCCGCACAGCAGGAGGTGAGCAGCGGGTGAGCAAGCAAAGCTTCATCTGCCGCTCCCCATCACTCGCATTATCGCCTGAACCATCCCCCACCCCCGTCTGTGGAAAAATTGTCTACCATGAAACCGGTCCCTGGTGCCATAAAGGTTGGGGACCGCTGCACTAAAGGCATGTAGAAGAATGTTTATGTTAGCACTATCTGCAATAGGCCTATATTATAAACAACAAAAATGCTCATCACCAGCAAAAAGGATAATAAGTTGTGATTTATTCTTATAATGCAATACTAGGTAGCAATGAAAATGAACAAACTACTGCTACGTGAAGTAAAACACATAAGCATAAGATTGAGTGAAAAATATAAACAAAGGAGAAAAACTTATTCCATTTATATAAAGTTAAAAGAGGACAATACTAACCTATAGTGTTAGAAGTTAAGATATTGGTTCCTTTTGATGAATGTGTTCCAGCTTTCTTACTGTTATGGATTTTTGTTTCATTCCATTGCCTTATGTGAGGATACTTGATATAACTTCTATTGTCTTGAATTTGTTGAGACTTTTTTGTGGCCTAACCTATGACCTATCCTAGAAAATGTTCTGTGTACACTTGAGAAAAATGTGTAATATGCAGCTGTTGGAAGGAATGTTCTATATGTGTCTGTTAGGACCATTTGATCTATAATGTTGTTCACATCCTCTGTTTCCTGATTGATTTTCTATCTGGATGACCTAGTCATTGTTAAGAGTGGGGTATTAAAGTCCCCAACTATTAATGTTTTGATGTTTATTTTTTCTTTGAGTTCAGTTAGTATTTGCTTTATCTATTTAGGTACATAATACATGTTGGGTGCATAAATATTTAAAATTGTTATATCTTCCTGATTGATTGATCTTTTTCTTTTAAATTATATACGGACCTTCTTTGTCCTTTTTTAGCTTAGAGTCTATTTTGTCTGATATAAGTACAGTTGTCCCTGCTTTCTTTTGGTTACCATTTGCTTGAAATACCTTTTTCCATTCCTTCACTCTCAGTTTATGCATGTTCTTAAAACAAAAGTGAGTCCTTTATAGGCAGCGTATCATTGGATCTCTGTTTCTTGCTTCTTCTCTTGCTATCTTCCTTTGTCATTTGATCACCTTTTGTAGTGATATGCTTTGACTCCTTTACCATAATCTTTTGTGTATCTACTACAGGTTTTTCCTTGGTGGCTACCATGAGACTTACATAAAATATCTTACATTTGTAACACCCTATTTTAAGCTGATAACAACTTACCTTCAATAGCATACAGAAATTTTAGACTTTTACTTCTTCCCCTTCACATTTTAGGTTACTGATGTTACAATTTCCGTATTTTTATATTATGTATCCAATGTGAAATCATTGTAGTTACGGTTGTTTTTTTTTCCTGTTAAGTAGCAGTTCTTTATTTTTTTATTATTTTTTTCCCACACACACACACACACACACTGTATTTTATTTTTACAAGAGATAAATAAACTGACACCAAGCATTGTAAATGGTTGACCACAACAAAAGCAACAATGATTGCAATTACCAAACATGAAACACACTCATACTATGTCATAATATTGACATTCAGTCCAGTAATCCTCCACTGTAACAGCTCCTTTACTTTGCAGTGAAAATTGATTTGTATATTTTTTGCCTCTGAGTCCTTGTGGGATTTTTTTTTTTTATTCAAACAGAAAGTCACAAAAATTATAATCATCCTCATCAGTTCACTCAGTCCTATGTAATTAATTTTTTTTTATCTTGATCTTTTGTTAGCACTTTTATGAATTCATCAGTTTTCCATTAGAGTTCTGAAAATGCTTATTCATTCAGTTCAGCAGTATAGTCAGTTACCAGAAACCTGTACTTGTCAGAGTCTTTTCCATGAATTCCTTGAAGATGAAACCCTTTTATAGGAACATATTTGCAAAAGCATCAGAGTACACCCAGAACTGTCTGTAAATGACAAAAGACTTAAAAATGACCACAGTTAAAGATTTGATGAAAGTTCATAATAATGCAATTGACAAGGAAATTTAGTTATTTCGGAGATATACATTTTAAAGTAATAACTAGAATTATAACTTATAACATTATACCAGAACATATAAGATTTTTAGAAATTTCATGTAATGTCTAAAACATTTATATTAACATATTTACATACAAATAACCCAAAGAAAGTTTAGTATTAGTTGTTTTTTTTGTTTTTTTTTTATACTGCAGGTTCTTATTAGTCATCAGTTTTATACATATCAGTGTATACATGTCAATCCCAATCGCCCAATTCAGCACACCACCATCCCCACCCCACCGTGGTTTTCCCCCCTTGGTGTCCATACGTTTGTTCTCTACATCTGTGTCTCAACTTCTGCCCTGCAAACTGGTTCATCTGTACCATTTTTCTAGGTTCCACATACATGTGTTAATATACGATATTTGTTTTTCTCTTTCTGACTTGCTTCACTCTGTACGACAGTCTGTAGATCCATCCATGTCTCAACAAATGACTCAATTTCGTTCCTTTTTATGGCTGAGTAATATTCCATTGTATATATGTACCACAACTTCTTTATCCATTCATCTGTCGATGGGCATTTAGGTTGCTTCCAAGACCTGGCTATTGTAAATAGTGCTACAATGAACATTGGGGTGCATGTGTCTTTTTGAATTATGGTTTTCTCTGGGTATATGCCTAGTAGTGGGATTGCTGGATCATATGGTAATTCTATTTTTAGTTTTTTAAGGAACCTCCATACTGTTCTCCATGGTGGCTGTATCAATTTACATTCCCGCCAACAGTGCAAGAGGGTTCCCTTTTCTCCGCACCCTCTCCAGCATTTGTTGTTTGTAGATTTTCTGATGATGCCCATTCTAACTGGTGTGAGGTGATAGCTCATTGTAGTTTTGATTTGCATTTCTCTACTAATTAGTGATGTTGAGCAGCTTTTCATTTGCTTCTTGGCCATCTGTATGTCTTCTTTGGAGAAATGTCCACTTAGGTCTTCTGCCCGTTTTTGGATTGGGTTGTTTGTTTCTTTAATATTGAGCTGCGTGAGCTGTTTATATATTTTGGAGATTAATCCTTTGTCCATTGATTCATTTGCAAATATTTTTTCCCATTCTGAGGGTTGTCTTTTTGTCTTGTTTATGGTTTCCTTTGCTGTGCAAAAGCTTTGAAGTTTCATTGGGTCCCATTTGTTTATTTTTGTTTTTATTTCCATTACTCTAGGAGGTGTATCAAAAAAGATCTTGCTGTGATTTATGTCAAAGAGTGTTCTTCCTATGTTTTCCTCTAAGAGTTTTATAGTGTCCAGTCTTACATTTAGGTCTCGAATCCATTTTGAGTTTATTTTTGTGTATGGTGTTAGGGAGTGTTCTAATTTCATTCTTTTACATGTAGCTGTCTAGTTTTCCCAGCACCACTTATTGAAGAGACTGTCTTTTTTCCATTGTATATCTTTGCCTCCTTTGTCATAGATTAGTTGACTGTAGGTGCGTGGGTTTATCTCTGGGCTTTCTATCTTGTTCCATTGATCTATGTTTCTGTTTTTGTGCCAGTACCATATTGTCTTGATTACGGTAGCTTTGTAGTATACTCTGAAGTCAGGGAGTCTGATTCCTCCAGCTCCGTTTTTTTCCCTCAAGACTGCTTTGGCTATTCAGGGTCTTTTGTGTCTCCATACAAATTTTAAGATGATTTGTTGTAGTTCCATAAAAAATGCCATTGGTAATTTGATAGGGATTGCATTGAATCTGTAGATTGCTTTGGGTAGTATAGTTATTTTCACCATATTGATTCTTCCAATCCAAGAACATGGTATATCTCTCCATCTGTTGGTATCATCTTTAATTTCTTTCATCAGTGTCTTATAGTTTTCTGCATACAGGTCTTTTGTCTCCCTAGGTAGGTTTATTCCTAGGTATTTTATTCTTTTTGTTGCAACGGTAACTGGGAGTGTTTCCATAATTTCTCTTTCAGATTTTTCATCGTTAGTGTTTAGGAATGCAAGAGATTTCTGTGCATTAATTTTGTATCTTGCAACTTTACCAAATTCATTGATTAGCTCTAGTAGTTTTCTGGTGGCGTTTTTAGGATTCTTTATGTATAGTATCATGTCATCTGCAAACAGTGAGAGTTTTACTTCTTTTCCAATTTGTATTCCTTTTATTTCTTTTTCTTCTCTGATTGCCGTGGCTAGGACTTCCAAAACTATGTTGAACAACAGTGGTGAGAGTGGACATCCTTGTCTTTTTCCTGATCTTAGAGGAAATTCTTGCAGTTTTTCACCATTGAGAATGATGTTTCCTGTGGGTTTGTTGTATATGGCCTTTATTATGTTGAGGTAGGTTCCCTCTATGCCCACTTTCTGGAGAGTTTTTATCATAAATGGGTGTTGAATTTTGTCAAAAGCTTTTCCTGCATCTACTGAGATGATCATATGGTTTTTATCCTTCAATGTGTTAATATGGTGTATCACATTGATTGATTTGCGTATATTGAAGAATGCTTGCATCACTGGGATAAATCCCACTTGATCGTGGTGTATGATCCTTTTAATGTGTTGTTGGATTCTGTTTGCTAGTATTTTGTTGAGGATTTTTGTATCTATATTCATCAGTGATATTGGTCTGTAGTTTTCTTTTTTTGTAGTATCTTTGTCTGGTTTTGGTATCAGGGTGATGGTGGCCTCATAGAATGAGTTTGGGAGTATTCCTTCCTCTGCAAGTTTTTGGAAGAGTTTGAGAAGGTTGGGTGTTAGCTTTTCTCTAAATGTTTGATAGAATTCACCTGTGAAGCCATCTGGTCCTGGACTTTTGTTTATTGGAAGATTTTTAATCACAGTTTCCATTTCATTACTTGTGACTGGTCTGTTCATATTTTCTGTTTCTTCCTGGTTCAGTCTTGGAAGGTTATACCTTTCTAAGAATTTGTCCATTTCTTCCAGGTTGTCCATTTTATTGGCATAGAGTTGCTTGTGGTAGTCTCTTAGGATGCTTTGTATTTCTGCATATTTTTAATATGCTGTTTTTTAAAAAAACGTTTAACCTAGAGTTGTAAGTGAACTATGCACCATCATTACAATATTGGAGAATCTGACTATGTATTTGACATTACCAGTGAATTTTACACATTCATATGTTTTGAAATGTTAATTAGCACTCTTTTACTTCCACTTGAAGAAAATGCTTTAGAATTTCTTATAAGGCAAGTCTAGTGGTGAACTTCCTTAGTTTCTGTTTGTTTTGGAAAGTCTTTATCTCTCCTTCATTTCTGAAGGACAGCTTTGCTTAGTATAGTATTCTTGGTTGACAGTTTCCACCTCTGGTCAGGTGAGGTCGCTGGCTCTGTTCCCTGGCAGTGCAGTGCCACTGGTTGGATTTCTAGATTGGGCAGGGCTGTGGGCTTGGCTCAGCAATTGCTCCTGGTCGAGTAGAGTCTCAGGCTGTGATCCTCAACCCGATGGTGCCACTGACTGGACTCTGTGAAGGCCGGGCTTCACATCCGTTTTCCTGCTGGAGTGGGGCTGTAGAACAAGCTCCAAGGCCAGCACAGCTCCCTGGACCCCAGCCAGGCAGAACTGCCCACTGGACCCCTGACCAGACAGGGCAACCGGCTCAGCTCAGCAGATGGGCAGAGTCACTGGCTGGGGTCTCCACTGGGGCACAGATGCAAGAAGGAATGTGGTCTGCCAAGATCTGAGCACTAGTTGCTTCCCCATTGTCCTTCTCTGTTTCTGTCTGATCCTCAGTGGTCAAGTCCCGCAGATTTCCCAATGATCTCTCTGAGGCAGGACCCAAGTATACCTGCTGGAAAGTCTCCTGTAACACTGGGGGAGCAGGATGTCCACCTTTGGCTCTTTTTTTCCCACTGGAGAAGCTATAGGCTCAGGGAAGCCCTCTCACTGTGGTACTGTGCCTGCCTGGGGAAGGGGTGATGCAGTCAGAGTGTAGCTGCTCCTCTTAACCTTCTGTTGGGGTCCTTCTCAGTCTCTGTGCTCTTCTGAGATTTTCACACTGGTGTCTTGTCTATGGATAGTTGCTAGCTGGATTTCTTGGAGCACAACTGAAGTATGGAACTGCCTGTGTCTCCATCCTGATGGTGACACTCTGGCCAGCAGTTTAGTTTCTATAGAAATTTTAAACATGAACATGACACGTTCAATTTACAGTTTTGCTAGATGGTTCTTCTATACAAATAAATTTGAAGAAAGAGAGGCAGGTATAGTTACTAGGAGGTTACTGCAGTAACTCAGGTGAGGACTGATGAGGGTTTGATAAAGAGGAGTCATCATAGGATGAACAGTAATGAACTAAAGTAAGAAACACTATTTTTAGAGGTTCAAAGAGACAGTGTTGTTGATCAATACTCTTTGGAGTGTGAGGTAGGAAAAGGAGTCTAGAATGACCGAATTTTCTTACTTGAGTGATCAGTACCATTTACTAATGAGAAATGTGTGTTAGGGGAGTTCAGTTTTAGATATGTTGACTTTGAAATATTTGTGAGACATTCAAGTGGATTATGTCAAGAATATAGTTACACATGTAATCTGAAACTTAGAGAAATGTGGTCTGAGATATTTAATTTAAATGTCAACAAATCAATACTTGGTAGAACTATTAGAAGAAATATGATCACCCAATGACAGTGTTTTGCATAATACGAGCAAGGGATAAATGTAGAAGTCCAGATAATACCAATACTTAAGGAATACATGGAGAAGAAGATATTGTTTTAGGAACTTGATAAAGAAAAGGTATAGAGGGAAGAGAATACCTATGGGGAGTAGTGATGGGGAGTGGAGTGCTACCACAAAGCCAAGAAAGGCAAGAGCTTCAAAAGGAACAATATAGCCGACAATGTCAGATCCAGCAGAGAGCACAGGACTTAAAACAGTTTTTAGGAGCTGGCAGCATGACTGGGGAGTTTTGGTGGAAAGGTAAGGACAGAAGCCAGATTTTAGTGGAGGAAGGACTGAAGGAGAAGTGAGGAAGAAGACAGAGCTGATGTGGATCATGACAGAATCGTGCTGTATGTTTTACTCTAGTAAATAGTTTAGATATAGGAGTGCAGAAGATGGATTATGGAATGGATTTTGCTAAATGATCAGGTTTATGAGCGATTTGAGGGTTTGGCTGAGAAAGTGGTTTGCATAATTCACTATGGTGTAGGATCACTAAGAAAGTCTGGCTGGCCTGGAAAGAGCTGAGATACTGGGGGGAAATGGAGAAGTTATAAAACAAGGGCATTCTGTGAGAGCAAGGGCATATGAAGGAGCAGTGAAAATGAGAGACAGTAAAAGCAAAAACTAGATGGTAAAAGTGAAATTAAGAGCTGATAAAAGGGTGCTTATTCAGAAAGAAGGATAGTGGATTTACGATTTCTAGGTGACGGAAGAATTGAGGATGTGCCATAATGCACATGACAGCATAGATTGGATGTTTATTTTCCTTACCTATCATGCAGCAGTATTCTTTTCAATTAAATTTCATTTCAACAAATTATTTTTAAGCACCCATAGATTGCCATGTCAGATTAAAGAAATTTTACTTGAACAGGCATCAGTGAACAACATTTTAATAATGAGGTAATTTTGTTTGTTATCATCATTACTTGTGGTTTATTTGTTGAGTTGTTTTAACACAGTGTAATGTTCATCTGATGGACAGAATATTTTTATCTAACCTGCTACATGACCCTCTTGTCTTTTCTGCTAACCAGAAAAGCACTGAATAGTATCTGTCCTGTAGAGCAGTTGGGATTTTACACAAACAATCACACACATCAATATATATACTAACACATGCAGACACACTTATACGCATGCACATACACACGGATGCACATACATTTGCACAAGAAAAACAGAACCTGTTATTTTCACCTCATTTGAGACATTATTCCTTATAGGATATTTTGGAAAGGGGCAGAAAGAAAATCATTTGTTCCAAAGAGTTGGGACAATATGATGATCTGCAGTTGTAAAATTATTGTCAATGAGGAATACAAGATTTTACTCCGAATTCAATACAGAAGGGTCAACAACAACAACAAAATAACACTGTGAATTGAGGCAGTTCAGTCATTCTTCTCTGGACCCATGTCTATTATTAAAGTCACCCTAGAGAAGCCTGGCAAGTTAAGAGTAATTTATTTCTGAGAAATAGACTCATTTCTTCCTCATCTTACCAAATTCATTTATTATAGATGTTTTTTAGGCTAATGAAATCATTTTTCTAGTTTGCTACTGTCCCTAAATGGTTTAAATGTACTAGCTGTGTGTGCCTGAATATCCAGTTAGAGCAAAAGTCATGTTTCAGAAGTAGAAAGGGAGAAAAAGGTATTAAGGGAAGTATATTTTATCTTTAGTAGAAAATATGACCCAGACAATAAGAGAAGAACAGAGAAGAGGTAGACAGGGCCAAATGGTTCATAGTTTAATATCTGTAATTTCAGACCAAGAAATACCACAGTATTAAAAAAAAAAAGTGTAATTATCAAGCATCTATGTGGGACTGTGTTGCAGCATTTGAAACAAGCAGATGTGAAGACAAGGCACATAGCCTTATAAAGAAGCATTGAGAAGATTCAGAGAAGTATGAGGGAAGAATCAGCGTATCATTTACATGGTGGATCTAAGAAGTATTAGAGTGTAGTGGAGACTCATTCTGTGCTACATTTGGCTGGGGAAGGGGTGTTGAGGGTCACTGACCTCTGCTGCATTTTAGATGTTTGATCACTTTCTCCTTGAAAATCTCTTATCCTGTGGCTTCTGTGGTACCATACTCTTCCTGGTACTCTTCTCACTGCCCCCTGCTTTCTCCATCCTCTGGGCGAGCCTCTCTTCTTACACCTGCATCTTAGGTATTAGTGTTCACTGGGGTTTTGTCTTTTTTATTTTTTTAATTGAGATATAATTGACATACAACATTATATTAGTTTCAGTTGTACAACATAATGCTTCAATATTTGTATACCTTGTGAAATCACCACAATAAGTCTAGTTATATCCATCACTATACATAGTTACAGAATTTTTTGTGTGTGTGATGGGAACTTTCAAGATCTACTCTCTTAACAACTTTCAAATATGCAATACAGTATTATAACTATGGTCAACATGCTATACATTATATCCCCATGACTTATTTACTTTATAGCTGGAAGTTTGTACCTTTTGACTCCCTTCACCCATTTTGCCCCCCCATCCCCCCACCTCTGGTAACCACCAGTCTGTTCTTTGTATCTATGAATTTTTTTTTTTTTTTTTAGATTCCACATTTAAGTGAGGTCATATGGTATTTGTCTTTCTCTGTCTGACTTATTTCACTTAGCGTAATGCCCTCAAGGTTCATCCATGTTGTTGTAAATGGCAAGATCTCATTCTTTTTTTATAGCTGAATAATATTCCATTGTGTATATATATACCACATTTTCTTTTGTCTTTGGTATTTTTTACCTGTACTTTTATATACTCTCTCATTTACATTTCATGCTATAACTTCAACTGCTATTTTTTTCTAATTACTTCTAAATATCTACATCCAGCCTTGTTATTCTTCCCAAGCTCTAAATCAGAGTATTCAACACCTACGAGACAGCTCAACCCAAGGGTCCCTCCAATACAGTTTGTCCCAAACTACAGTCCTCGTCATTTCCCCTGACAGAAAATGGTTGCCTTTTCTACTGTACATCCCTAGATGGACTCTACCATTATTCCACTAATTGTTTAAATCAGAGCCATAGGGGAGGGAGGGGCAGTGTCACTCTTCCTTACCAGGGATCTTCTCCTTCCAGAAACAAAGTCATGGTGATTCCATGTCCTTATTATCTTGGGAACCTATTCCTTTTCCCATGATGAGTTTATTTAGAAATTCATCCTTTCTCACTTGGAATAGGTGTGCAGGTCTTCCTTTGTTGTTATCAGTGAGATTTATAAAACACAAACTTAATAATACTACATCTCTGTGTAAACATTTTCTTTAGCTCTCTTTGCCTTTAAATAAAGTCCAAACTCCTTAACATCACATAAGATCTTTCATGATATTGTCCTTGCTCAATATTATGTCTCATCATTCTCCTGTTCTTTTTGTATGCCTTGATTAAGTTCCTAGAAGACATTATGGTTTCTTATTAATCCTCCCAACTACCAGTTTTAATAATCACTCATGATTGCTTAGTCACACTCTTCTTCCCTTCATTTTATTAACTTCTACCTGTTTTTCTAACCTCATTTCAGAGCCTTCTCTTCTAAGCCTTTTGTGACTGATCAGTCTGAAAGAGATATTCATTTTTGTACCTTAAAACTCCCAGTGTTTAATTCCAATTTAGCATACATTGCATTGCATTTCAATTGTTTATATATATATATATATATATATGTATGTATATATATATATATATATTTTTTTTTTTTGGCCATGCCGTGCGGCTTGCGGGATCTCAGTTCACCTACCAGGGATTGAACCCATGTCCCCTGCAGTGGAAGCGCAGAGTCCTAACCAGTGGTTCACCAGGGAATTCCCTATATGCTTCTGTTCTTCAAGAAATAGTGAACTTCTTAAGGATGGTGTTTTAGTTCTATAGCCCCAGCACATAACCCATTGTTTGTCAGTAAAACAGGGACTCCGTAGTATTGGATAAAAGGAAGGAGTGTGGCACCTGTTAAGGAAGAAGGACTTTGTTGTGACAAGCAAAAAAGAGATATGCTAGCAATTTAAATGGATAATGATTTTGGAAGACAGGCTGAGGTTTAAGGCCTGTGGCGGTTTCAGAGGGGAAGTAATATTTTCTGTCTTCAAGAAAATTAAAGTCTTCTTGGTTGATAAACTTTTGGTACACAAATTAATTTAGAACAACCTAAGGCTATCTGTAAGCAAATGACAAGTGTTATGATACACACTAGAAGAGAAGTTAAGCAACAGGGAATATTTACAGGAATAAGGATAGGCAGAGCAGGCTCTAAAGAAAAGAAAGGACTTGAACTAAGTTTTGATATATCCATAGGTTTTGTATAGGTTGAGAATAAAGGAATTTTTCAGGCAAAGGGACCATCAGGTACAAGGATGGAGATTTTTATGGCATGTGTGAGTGGTGGTTAAGAATTCCATCTTAACTATTGCATTTATGGAGATCCAAATTCTCTCCAAAGATTCTGTCCCACAATTATAACTATTTTCCTGGTAGTTCTATCTAGATGTCCCATCGTCATCTGAAACTCTAGACTTAAACTCAAACTCATCTTCTTTCTTCCCTAGTCAGTTGCTCTGTCTAGACTTCTTTCAAGTCACCCAGATGTCAGAGCTTGGACTCATTCTCACACATCCCTCACAGAGTCAAGTAATGGTTTTGGCACATAATAGGCATTCTATAAATGTTTGTAGAATCAACAAAAGAATTGGGAGTCCAGTGTGACCATGTGAAGGTTAAACACAGGGATGGATGGATTGAGTTTGGAAATGCAGAAAGAATAGCTGGTCATAACTGAGGGTCTGGACATCCTCACATGCAAGATGATCAGTGTTTGGAGAGAGAAACATCAGGTTCTGGGAACGGCAGTTCTGTTTTCATGAACCCTTGATTAAAGCCCTGAGGTTAATTATAACAAAGAACTTGGCAACCGGTATCGTTAGGAAAGTCAAAGTATGTTATCCTTTAGGGAATTTACCAGCATTCCATAAAACTTAATGTCTTGATTTTATTTTTAACACTCTCATAAACTTCAGTCTGTCTAATTCAGTGTTTCATCCCCCTAATTCCTAATTGATTGGTTTTAGAATCGTGATTGACTGGAGTTCCACTCTAATCCCTTCCAGAAGAAGTGAGTGAGTTGTAAAATTCTCCAAAGGACATTATTAATTCAGTCTTCAATGATTATAATGTAAACTTAACAAGTGTTTATTAGGCACCTACTATATATCTATGCTATCATTTGAGTTACAATGACAAATAACATATTCTTTATCTACCTTCACCCCCATCCCACCCACACTTAAGTTCCTTGGGGACAGGTATTGTATCTTTGTTATATTTATATCCAAGTACTTGGCAAATAGTAAACAGTGTATAAATATTTATTGAATTAATAGATGACAAATTAAACATTATAAATGCTATGATTGCATTTATATGCACAGGATGCTATAAGAAATATGGAAATAATGACTTTTTATTACTTTTGTATCAGTATTACTTACTTTATTGTTTATTACCTAGAATAGTGTATTTCAGAGAGCAGATTTTCAATTTAGTTGATAAATTTTAGAATAAGTAAGTGAATTAGACACAGTGAAATCCTCAACTCAAGTACTCCATCACCATCAAGCTGCTAGATAATAAAAGTGATTATTTTTAAAGTGGAAATTCATTAATTTAATCAACACCTACTTATTTGTTTAGAACCTACTGTGTGCTAGGCAAAGCACTTAATGTTTGTGGTCAGATGGTGACCAAGACATGGTCATTTTTGTTGAAATAACTCAGTGATTATTCATCTGAAATTATATAAAAGTAATATATATTTGAGAAATGAAAATACTGATTACCTAACTGCTTTAAAACATACTTAAAATCTGTGGAAATGCAGTTAGAGTAACGAGATGGTAACAAGTTGCTGTATAAATTAATGAATAACTTTTAAAAGTATTTTATTGGTGGACAACCTGTAATTTCATATTTTTATTTATGATAATGTCCAATAAAGTTAATTTTACTATATGCATTTATGTGATTAGAAGGCGTGTGTGTGTGTGTGTGTGTGTGTGTGTGTATGTTTTTTCTTTTTTTAATTGTACATTTGCAGCATCATCCAGAAGCCCTGACTCAGAGTAGGTATTTTTTTCCTGTCAATATTCACTCTTGTTCTCTCCTGTATTAAACACATGCTTTAACTCCAAAGCTGTGGGCTGATTGGTTTCAGTCAATCAGGGTAGTCTCTCTTGTTGCCACAGTTATTGATTTAGATAACCTTAGTCAATATAATTAGACTTTATATTTATCCTGACCTAGTCAGAACCTTTGCTGGGAATGTGGGATGCATATATCCTCTTTGTCCATTTGGACAATGTCACATGAGATTGTAAAGCTGCTGAATGTTATTCTTCCACCACGAGAGAGAAACCGTCCTGAGCGTGGAGCTGAAACACGAAGAGTCACTAAGAAATGAAGTCAGAGTCCTGGTCACACCATACCAAACCCTGACCACCTTGGACTTTTTAATTACACAAAATAATCAATCCTCTTTAATGCTGAAACCAGTCTATGTTGAATTATGTGCTATCTGTATCAAAAACAAAAACATTAAATGTTATAAGTAGGTGTTAAATTGAAATGTGGCTGTTAATTCATCATTGATCATAAGGCTGTATCTTTATGCGTGATTTGCTACATTAAATGTTTAACTGGAAAAAAGAGACTCATTTTATTGAATACTAAAAGTTGGCAAGTTTTTAGATTAATGTTGCATATTATCACTATACATGGAGTGTTATTACTACTTCCAGATAATCAGTTACTGACAATTATGCTGTATATGTTTCAAAATATTGGAATTAATATGTAGTATTGATAATGAACTTGTGATCCTTACTAATTAAAAATCACAACACACAGAAGAATGTGGACTTAAGGTTACAAACATGATGGATTTTTAATTGGTCTAGCCCACCCTGAACCTCTCCTCACTTGTCCATTATCTGAACCACACCATCCAAATTGTTGCTTCTTTAGTCCGCTGGCCATCAGCACTGATTTTCACGCTTTTAACATACTTCAGCAATTGGCTAATTCTTTCCTCTCTATAATTTTCTCATTTGTTTATTAATTCATTCATTCTATATATTTATTTAGTAGCTCCTAAATGCTATGCAATGAACTTATGTACAAAACACCCAATATAACAAAAAAGATATATTTGAGGCCATAACAGTAAATACAAGTATTAACATCAAGATCACATAATAATTTTTAATTACAAGTTGATTACAACAAGGGAAAGAAGTACAATGAAGAAATATGAGAAGCTGACTTGACCTTGTCTGGGGACCAAGAAGACTTCTCTGAAGCCAGTGTTTAATCTGAGCTCAAAAGATGAGTGATAATTAACCAAGTAATGAAATATGCCAGTAATAATTAACCAGGTAAAGCAGTATCCTAGGAAGAAGTAGCCTATTTGAAGCCATTATTTGAAGTCCTTAACATAGGAAGGAGCATGACTCATTTACAGAAATGAAAGACGGCCAAGGCAGAGAGTGAGAGGGAGAATGGCACAGCATGCCAAAAGCCATATCATAGGAACCTCACAGGCCACTTTAAAGATTTTAGCCTTTGTCCTAAAGACAAGAAAAGTCACCGAAGAGTTTCAAGTAAGCAATGACACAATCAGATTTGCATTTTAGAAGCATCACTCTATATACTAGTTAAAATATGAAAAAATTAGTGATGAGAGGCAAAAGTAGAAGATGCAGTTGCAAATGAAGATGCAGTTGCACTGATTCAGTAGACAGGTCACTGTAGCTTGGATGATAGTAGTGGAGATGGAAAATAGTGAAGAAATTTGAGAGATAATGAAGCATGGAATCGTGGGATTTTCAGACTTGTTGGCTATATGGAGAGGAACAGAGGATTATATGACTTTCAAATCTCCTGCTTAAACAACTGGAGGGCTATTTGTAGCATTCATTGAGAGAAGGTCCCCAGAGAATATCAGTTTGGGGGAGAATAATTCTGTTTTAAATATGGTGACTTTCTAATATACAAGTAGAGTTGTTAGATATGCTAGTTTGGGATTCCAGAGACTTTGCATTGGAGACATGAATCTGAGAATGAGGATTCTAGACTTTCAGGTTATAAAAGAAACCAAATACAAACTAACTGTGTAAGTACATGTATGTATGTATGAATCCTAACTATTCTGTCTATCTATCTGCCTGCCTGCCTAAGTATCTATCTATCTGAATTCTGTTGCCTTACATTACTGAGAAGTCCACTCATAGAGTTGGCTTCACATTATCACTATAACCTGGGGCTCAAAATATTTTATTAACTCCTTTAATTTAGAAGTTGGGAGGGAAGTTGGATTAAATTGGTTTGAAAACTATGTGGAAGGTAAGTCGAACAAGTGACATTATGCTGAGGAACAACTCTATTGATGCCACTTGACTTCACCATACTTGATTTGTATTAATTAAATTCAGTAAGACACAAGCTTGACCACAGGCTGGACAAACGCATTTTAAGTAAGCCAGTTTTCTGCTTTTGAGTTCTTAAACTTGGAACTCACTCCCTCAGCCCTATGTTTCATGGCACCTTCCTTACTCTTCACTTTTTTTTCATCCATTTAATAAGAAACAAAACCCCCAAAGTCCTGAGAATTGCTACAGTTTCAATGATTAAACCACTGATTTACTTACACAAACCAAGCCTATTACCTTTCTCCTGGCTTCTCCAGATGCTGTGCTGGTGTTCTATGAACAGTCACTTCAGTGACACTCTCAGCATTAAACCAAAATTTCATATCTTCTTGATCTTTCATCATGTTTACATCTCACTTCTGTCACATCACCCTCACCATTTTCCTTCTTGAGCCTTCCTGATGTTCTGAAAAGCACTCAGAAAGAAGTGTATAAGAAAGATGGTGAAGGAGGAATGATGATATGGGTCCACTCCGTCAGGAGTACCTCATGATATAAATGTCCCACTTGACTCTTAGGAGGTCCTTGAAGAGGCTACTTCTTTTTTTTTTAAGTTAATTTATTTATTTATTTTTTGGCTGTGTCGGGTCTTAGTTGTGGCAGGTGGGATCTTCGTTGAGGCATGCAGGATCTTTTGTTGTGGCACAAGGGCTCTTCATTGCAGTGCGCGGGCTTCTCTCTAGTTGTGGCATGTGGGTTTTCTCTTCTCTAGTTGTGGCACTCGGGCTCCAGAGCGTGTGGGCTCTGTAGTTGTGGCGCGTGGGCTCCAGAGTACGTGGCCTTTGTAGTTTGCGGCCCGAGGGCTCTCTAGTTGAGGTGCCCGGGCTCAGGAGTTGTGGCACGTGGGCTTAGTTGCCCCGCGACATGTGGGATCTTAGGTCCCCGACCAGGGATCGAACCTGCGTCCCCTGTATTGGAAGGTGGATTCTTTACCACTGGACCACCAGGGAAGTCCCAAAGAGGCTATTTCTTTACACATAAGATTTTTTTTTCTAATCTAGAGCTGGATTGAGAGATCCCTTTAATGAAGAGGCCTACATCACTTAACAAAAGGAAGAGAGTATGTTGGAACAAAGTTGGAAACCGGAAATTCATCATGGTGTCAAATACTATGTGAAAAAGGTAGTTGAGAATTATAGATGAGATTACAACTAGAATTTTGCAAGATTCTGTGGCTTTTGTAAGACATCCTCATGACTAATTCTAAGTCTCATATTCAGTGTCCTTCATTGCATCTTAGACCCTCCTCTTCAAGACATTTGAGTGGACTTGCTCTCAGAATCCTTGTCAGCATTTCAGTTTTTCTCTTTGTATCCCCTTCTTTCCTGGATCTTCAAATTTGCAGAGGTCTCAACATCTTAAAAAATATAACCGTCTTAATTTGCTCCTGTCCCTGCCCGTTACATCATATTTATTCCTTTTTATTCACTTTCAAACATCCATTATGAAGCACAATTTATACTTCCATTTTTTCACCAATTCCTTACTTTTTAAAAGTCATCTTCCTTTCTACTCTTCCTCCAAAAACTGCTTTGTCAAAGTAAATAAATACTGACTTTTTTCTTTGCAATTTTTGTCCTTTTTCCCTTTGACTCTCTGGAGCCCTTTCTACTTGAAACTCCTTCCTCTCTTTGGTTTCACGATCCAGTGCTACTTGACCTGGAGTTACTTTTCTACTCCTTTTCTTCCTTTACATTTCTGGATTATATTTCCCCTCTTGTCCACACACTCTAGAGGTTGAGCACCTCTCTTCTTGTTAATCATATCACATGTTCTTTCTCTTGAGAAGTCTTACCATTCTCATGATAATTGCTTGTCCTACTTATTGAATTATCCAAATTGTAGCCACCAGCTGCCTGTCACATATTTACCCATGAAAAATCTAGTGTTCACATAGAACAAGATTACCAATATTTTTAGTGCAATTTAAAATTTATGGTTACTGTATGATTTAAATCCAATATACTGATTTTAAGTAAACTAGGAGTCAGGGCGCAGAATAGGTAACTTATTTCCCTGTGTATCGGTACACGTCTATGGGGCTACTGGCAAGTTGGCTGAAGTAAAGAGGCAGAGCCTGAAAGATGCAAGCAGCATCATGCAACTTTCTTGTGAATATAATATAAAAATTTAGCAACAGTCTTTGCTTGGAGAATAATTATTTTAATAAAAATACTGAGCTTACAACTCAAATCAGTAAAAAGTAAACACTGATTATAATCAGGTATGGCGTTATATATAATCATGTCTTGCAATAATATATAGGACTGTGGACTACCTCTCTATTTAGCTCTATGGAAACTACCACCGTAATATCTATCAGTTATTCAAACACTAAAAAGAAATGTTTGTGTACCATCTCTTTTTTCTCTTTAAATCCTACTTATTCTTCAAGTACACATTCTGGTATTAATTACTTCCTGACACTTTATCCAGTCCTCCCTTCTGTCTCAGTAATGAATCAGTTTTTCATACACCTGCTTGTGATGCTTCGTTTGTATGCCTATTAATGCAGTTACTTCTAATTAGAGTTGGACAGGGTATAGTCAGGTGTTTACTTGTGTATACTATCACTAATTTGTGATCTCCATGAATTAAAGGAGGCTTCCTTCCTTCAATCTTTCCTTTTTTCTCTCCTTCTCTCCTTCCTTGCTCCCTTTCTCGCTCCCTTCGTTCTTCTTTCTTTCTTCGTATTTTCCCCACGTCTGGTTCATTATAGCTGCTCAATAGCTTACTGGTGTTTAAACTGAATAGTCTTATTAATCAGCTGACATATTAGGCAACCATTTGTGTCAAGCATTTTCAGTGATGTCAGTTTCATTACTAACTTAAATAGTTAATTTCTCAGCTCTGAAAAGCAAAATACTTCTCTCCCAACTCATGTAAACATGATGTTATTCATAAAGTTTTAGTCCAATTTTCAAGGTTTTTTTCCTCCTCACAATTTCTGACAATGAGTCATAGCAACAATGCCACCACAGGTGGGTCTCAGGGGATCATT
The DNA here is from genome assembly GCF_028564815.1 of Eubalaena glacialis. NCBI lineage: Eukaryota > Metazoa > Chordata > Mammalia > Artiodactyla > Balaenidae > Eubalaena > Eubalaena glacialis. The sequence continues at coordinate 55,140,954 of NC_083725.1, read as the reverse complement.
GTCGCCACAAGGCAGTGCATTAATTTCACACCGTGGTTTATTAATGGTATTGTCAATACCCTCATGAGGTATGAGTGTTTGTGAATCCCTGATGTTTCCTGATTACTCGGCTTGCACTCTAGCCCTTTACCAAGAAGTCCTTCCCACTAAGTTGTCAACAGGAAAAACAATGACTAGTGGCAGATCATGTAGCTATGCACACAATCATCTTATATTACCTAAGCATTTTATATTGTGCCTGTTAATTTTATTTATTTACTTATTTATTTTTCTTCTGCTAGACTAAAACATGTTCATGATTTCCTAGTTATAATGTGATAAGCTATGCATGGAATTATCAGAATGGAGTCTGTCAGTTGGCATTGTCCTCAAATTCTTGAATACCCACTCAAAATCTCTTAATAAGTTTTATTATTTGTAAATTAGTTTTCCATATAAATTAATTTATGATTGGTAGTTTAAAAGGAAGTCTTTGTGCTCTCATGCAAGATTCAATTAACTACTTTGGATAAATGAAAACTGATTACATAGGAAAAAATCATTCAACAGCTAAAAAAATATTTAATGAGCCCTATTATGTGCCAAGCACTGACCTAGGCACTGGCAAATCAGGGGAGTAAAGGGATAAGAAGGGTGGCTTCTCTTTTGAAGTGCATTAAAGGGGTACTGGCAGAAAAAACAAATACAGACACACACGTATATAATAACTTTAGATAGCAATATTTGCTCTAATAAGAGTAAAGTGCAGTGGATTAAATAATATCGTGGAGGGGACAGTGGTATTTCCGTTAGAGTGATCAGGAAAGAGTGTTCTGAGATTATGATATTTGAACTCAGACCTGACTAATGAAAAGGGAGCAGTCACACAGAAGTCTGGGAAAAGAATATTCCGGGCAAAGAAAATGCAAGGGCTCTGATGCAGAAATAAGCATTCTTTTCTAAGAATAGAATGAAGAACAATGTAGCTGAAGCATAATGAACAAAGGGAGAGTGGGTTAGAGATTCCTTTGAAGATGTAGCCGGGGATCCAATCACATTGAACCGGTAGGCCATTTTTATACTAAATGTGATGTGAAACCTTTTGGATGTTTTAAGCAGAGGAGTCACATGTCTGATTTATGTTTAAGGACTATTCCAGATACTCTGTGGAGACTGTACTACAGGGAATCAAGAATGGAATTAGAGAGTTCATTTGGGAACCTAATATAGTAGTCCAGGTAAGGAATGATGATGACTTGGAACTGAGAGGTACAAATGTTGGTGATACCAATTATTGCACTGGATATATACTTTGAAGCTTAAACATAGTACAATTTGTTGTTGGATTGAATATGAGGAGTGATAAATAGAGAGGAGTAAAGGGGGAGCCCAAAGGTTTTGGCTTGAACAATGCATGGTAGAAACAGAATTAAAGTGGAGATGTCTGGGGGTGGAGCAAGGTTTAGAGGCACAGATCAAGTTACCTATATTAATATGCTAAATATAAAATGCCTATTAGACATTCAAGTTAAGATGTTGAGAAAGGGGACTTCCCTGGTGGCACAGTGGATAGGAATCCGCCAGCCAATGCAGGGGACAGGGGTTCGAGCCCTGGTCTGGGAAGATCCCACATGCCGTGGAGCAACTAAGCCCGTGCGCCACAACTGCTGAGCCTGCGCTCTAGAGCCCACGAGCCACAGCTACTGAGCCGGTGTGCCACAACTACTGAAGCCCGCGTGCCTGGAGCCCGTGTTCCGCAACAGGAGAGGCCACCGCAATGAGAAGCCCATGCACTGCAACTAGAGAAAGCCCACGCGCAGCAAGGAAGACCCATGGCAGCCAAAAATAAATAAATAAATAAATTAATTAAAAAAAAAAAAAAGATGTTGAGAAAGAAGCTGAATAGACGAGTCTGGAGCTCAAAGAGAGAGTTCCAGCCTGGAGATGATAAATTTCAGAATCAGCAGCAAGAGAGATGGCCTTCAAAACCATAGGAAAAATGAGAATATGAAGCAAAGAGCATAGGACAGCTGTACTCTGCTTTTCACAAAGACTCCCTCCTCCTTCCTTCCTCCCCTCCTTCTCCCCACCCTCCCAGACCCCTACACCCTCCTCCCTGATTGCTCAGCTGGAAGTGGTCCTTCTCCAAACTCCCTTCAAATTCCCATCTCAGGGCACTCTCACAGCACTGACTAGATTTTGCTTTCTATTACAGTTATGTTTTATCTTTATCTCCTTTACGAGACCCTCAGACAAGAGTCCCACCTGGAAGCTTCTGGACTTTCTGATCAGTTTGCCTGGAAATGTTATTTCCTTTCCCAAGCCCTGCTCTTCCCCCAGTATTTTATCTAGCCTACACGTGTTCATTGGGCAGGGCCTTTCCTCCCCCAAACCTTCCCTAGCCTCCCAATCTAAATGAGGCTCTGGTATAACTCCAGACTTAGGTTCTCCCAGGAAAGGAAAGCCAAATCAGATGTCCATCATTAAAAAATAGGTACTTCACACCTATCTACACACATGATGGTGGAAAATGAATTATACATACTTTGCATCTAAATGTATTTCTATATAGTTTCACTAGGAAAAATGGGAATTTTCAACTCAATATGTATATCTATATGGTGCTTTATATTTAGAAAAGTCCCTTCACCAACATTATTTAATTAACTCATTAGAGTTCTCATGCTAATTAACTGTTAGTATTATTATACTACTATGTATGAGAAAAGTAAATGTTAGGAGCCTTTAAAAATTTTATCTAAATTGCAAGATAGTGACAGTACTGAGAGTCAGATCCAGAAGTCCCTATGATTGCAATCTTCCTTCCACTCTAACAGCTTATTCTGGAGCCCCAAATGTTTCATTTTAGCCTTGACTTAATTTTTAATCTTCCTTTCACTAGGTATATTTACATACACACATTTACAGGCATTTGTATATACATACTCATTTACATGAAGTGGTCAAACAGGCTGGACCATCTGGAAAAGTGTTGGATGAGAAGTGAGAAGGGCAGTATGACAGGTATGATTACAGACCTGTAAAGTGAAGCGCTATAAAGATCTACCTTCAGTACTGGACTCAAATACTGAAGACTTCAACTCTGAGGATCAGATCACTGGGTATTTAAATAAATGTCCCAAAGGCACTGAATAGTGGATAAAATAAAGTTTACATCTTAACACCTCATTGTTACATAATCTCTTTCAATTTTCCTTAACTGTATTTAATTTTAAATCATTGTATTCCCAGTAGCTATAAATAAGGTGCAAGTGGGCAATGAACGAGTTATTTTCTGATGCTCAGACTCTAACTCAGAATTATATTCTCCAAATTTCAGTACGGACCTCAAGAGCATTCATAAAATATTGACCAAGAGTGGGATGTCTTATATTTTAACAAAGTTTATTTTATTTCATAATGAAATATTGCCTAGTGAAAGTCAATTTTTAAGGCACACAGAAATAATCCACTTAGAAAACTTTTCAGTTATCCTGAGACTACTCTTAGTTATATAGACAAATTCTAAAGGAAAAAAGATTACCCAAATATTTTATTCACTTGTCCCAAAGATATCAAAGAGGGACACAATCTCTATAATTTATCTGCTCACCAAGTATATTATATTAATTATATAATTAATTATATATTATATAATATTATATTAATTATATTAATTATAATAAATATTCATAGATGCGTAGTAGAAAAAGAATTGACTTTGAATCAGACAGAGCTGAGTTTGATTCCAGCCGCCTCCTCAACCTTTTAGAAGATTAGATCTTCAGCAGTTAGTTAACTTCCATGAAACTCACTTTCATCATTTGCAATATGTGAGACAAAAGCACCACCTCTACATAGTTATTGTTATAATTGGTGTTAAAATACAAAAAGCACCATACAAAACAGACACTACATGAAAGGGTCATTGTGTAGATAGGATAAAAATTCATACCATAATGTTCACAGTATCTAGTACAGTACCTGGCCCCTAATAGGCACTTGAGAAATATTTGTTGAATGAATGAATACTAGAAACTGCTCACTGCCATACTGAAAAGACAACCCAGTGTTTCAACAGTTCTCCACATGTAAAAACAAAACATTCATCCTTATTTCATTCAACAGATATATATCAAATGCCTGCACTGTGTTAGGCTCTGGGTATAGTGAATACGTGCAACTTTCAGACAAGTTAGTAAAACAGATCCCTGAATAGGCAATTTCCATACACTGTGATGAGTTCAGTAGCACAAAGAATAATATGAACTTATAGGAAGCAGCCAACCTAGTTTTGAGGAATTTGTTAAGACTTCTCAGAGAATGACTGAGATGCATGAGCCTATACAAAATCAGTGGAAGAACTGGGGTGATGAAAGCATATTATAGGTGGAGGGAACAATGTAAACACTAGAGAAAGCCTGCTCATTATGGGTCTGTATGGCTACAGTGAGGAAATTATACACTGCAAATATACTTGCTAATTTTCCTCAGTTTTTATCCCACTAACCTCTCTGGATCCCTCAGGCACTACTTTTCTCACTTGCATCTGGACTGAGCTTTAGCAGATCACTTTCTGATCTCCAGCTCTGTTTGTCTTCTACCTACTCAGCTTTGAGTTTGTGTCTATTCCTGCTGGTGTCTGGACATCAGTTCATGACCCTTCTCTGGCTTCCTTCCTGTGCACTGCTCTTGGCATGAAGACAGCGGCTCGGCTGTGGAGCCTGGTGATATACTTGATCACCAGACACCATCCAAGACGAAGCTGGGAAGGTAAAAGTGGTCCTGATGTCCTTAATCTAGGAGCTTTTTTGTTTTTTTATTAATTGAGGAGATATGTTTGAAGTTCCTTCTTTATGCCAGACACTGTCATAGATGCTGGGGAATCAGAACAACCTGTCCTTCAGGAGCTCGTTATCCAGCTGGGTAAATGACATGAAAACAAATGGATAGCACAGCAAGAGAGGCGCTGATAAAAATCTATGTAAAGGTCTAGTAACACAGAGATGATTCTTATCTAGCAGTCAGTTTACTAATGCAGATAAATAAGAGTCCTTTGAGTAAATGTAACACAAATGCATGTATCAGGCATCACAGTATTGTTATTTTCTGTTTATTTATGGCTAAATCAACCCTTTTATATTACAGAAATAATTTTAGAATATAAGCAGTTTTCTTGACCCTGAATTTCAGATAAATGATTCAGAATATTTTATTCTAACTTAATAGCTCACATTTTATTTCTTTGGACAGAACTCAGTCTTTTTCTGGGGGGGAGAAGAGAAACTCCATCATTGTGGGAAAGCATATTATAAACCTTGAACAAAGAAACCGACATAATGAAATAGATTCATTCATTAAAATAGGATATTGTATGCAATTCGCCAATGACAGTTTTATTCACATTGATTTATCTTTTTAAAAAGATGAATTCTAGAATGAATTCCAATTTATGTAAAAGAAATAGTTCCTAATTCACATGACTTGTCACCGTTTGGCATTGGTAGACGAATAACTAAATTTCCTATTCGATGCCACACAAGGTGCTGATGGAACTGAAATGGATGGCATGGTCCCTGTCCTCAAGGAGCTGTCAGTCTAGTCACAGAGATACAAGTTGTTCTGGTGTGGTATGGTAAAGGGCTCTTCTAAATCATGCTGGGGCTGGGAATGAGAGGAGCCATAGAAGGTTTTCTGGGCCAGAGGACTAACCTGAATTGAGCCTTGAAAGCAAATTCTACAGTCACTGAACCCACATTCAGTTTTGATCTCACCTCTTTATTCATCTCTTTGTTCAGTGGTTTGGGTTAGCTTTATAGATGGAACTTGCATATGTGGAGTTTGGAAGAGAACCATTTTTTAAATTGGGGTATAGTTGCTTTACAATGTTGTGTTAGTTTCCGCTGTACAACGAAGTGAATCAGCTATGTGTATACATATATCCCCTCCTTCTTGGACCTCCCTCCTCCCTCCCCATCCCACCCATCTAGGTCACCACAGAGCACCGAGCTGAGCTCCCTGTGTTATACAGCAGGTTCCCACTAGTTATCTGTTTTACACATGGTAGTGTATATATGTAAATCCCAATCTCCCAGTTCATCCTACCCCCCTTCCCCACCCCATGCCGTGGCCACACATCCGTTCTCTACATCTGCGTCTCTATTCCTGCCTTGCAGATAGGTTCATCTGTACAATTTTTCTCAATTCCACATATATGCATTAATATACAATTTTTTTTTCTCTTTCTGACTTAGTTCACTCTGTATGACAGACTCTAGGTCCATCCACATCTCTACAAATGACCCAATTTTGTTCCTTTTTATGGCTGAGTAATATTCCATTTTGTGTGTGTGTGTGTGTGTGTATACCACATCTTCTTTATCCATTCATCTGTCAATGGACATTCAGGTTGCTTCCATGTCCTGGCTATTGTAAACAGTGCAACAATGAACATTGGGGTGCATGTGTCTTCTTGAATTATGGTTTTCTCAGGGTATATGCCCAGTAGTGGGATTGCTGGGTATACGGTAGTTCTATTTTTAGTTTTTTAAGGAACCTCCATACTGTTCTCCATAGTGGCTGTATCAATTTACATTCCCACGAACAATGGAAGAGCGTCCCTTTTCTCCACACCCTCTCCAGCATTTATTGTTTGTAGATTTTTTGATGATGGCCATTCTGACCGGTGTGACACCTCATTGTAGTTTTGATCTGCATTTCTCTAATAATTAGTGATGTTGAGCATCATTTCATGTGCCTCTTGGCCATCTGTATGTCTTCTTTGGAGAAAGGCCTACTTAGGTCTTCTGCCCATATTTTGATTGGGTTGTTCGTTTTTTTTGATGTTGAGCTGCATGAGCTGTTTGTATATTTTGGAGATTAATCCTTTGTCAGTTGCTTTGTTTGCAAATATTTTCTCCCATTCTGAGGGTTGTCTTTTCGTCTCGCTTATGGTTTTCTTTGCTGTGCAAAAGAGAACCAATTTTAAAACCAGCATATGGACAAGTTTACCTAACCTGACGTGTGAAGGTTGTGGAAAGCAAAGAGGCCCCTGCCCTTTTGGTTCTTCTTTAAATAAGTTGCCACTAACACTTGAAGAGAGGGCTACAACTGCAGTGCAGTTCTGCAAATTGCATACGGTGATAGGATGCGACTGGAGAAGGATAAGGAGAGCGGCGAAAGAGTGGTGTAGGAGAGGACATTATATCTCTAATAAAGTCAAATAGGGGCTTGAGTCAAATACTTCTACTATAACCATAGTTTTATTTTTTTCTCTATTAGCAGAGAAAGGATCACATTTAACATATTTTGCTTATTGTCCTTATTGATGTAGTCATTTTTCTATATTCCTGTGAATAATGTGTAGATGTGTCATAATTCTGGTGTTTGGTTTTTCTAAAGAATATTAGTTACTTTGCTCAGCCATGTAGGAAGACCCAAGAGTGACCTGCTTATTATACTTTTAAAAGTAAGAAGCATTATCTATGCAGTCAAAGCAATTAGGAATATGGTTGCCTGTAGAATAGATCCCACCTACATCCATCTGCTAGTCACCACTATCTCTATATAGATGGCTATTTTATACTTCCTGACCACACTCCTCAGCTGCTGTCTACTACGTCTGCCCACTGCAACTTGGCTGTTGCGCAGACACTGCAATCTCAACACCTGGACTTATCATTTGTTTTCCCAAACTTACTTGTCATCTTGTGTTTCGTAATACTGTTAATAGATGCTACCACCCACCAAGGTATTTAAGCCAGAATTTTAGGAGTTATTCACAGTTCCCACCTCCTCTTCTATTGTCTTTTTCCTATGAACTCCCAATAAAATAGGCATTTAATCAGAACCAAGTCCTGTCATTCTATCATAAATGTCCCTCAGACAAGTCTCTTCTCCATCCCGTTGATTCCGATTAGACAGGAATACTACAACACCCTACGATCTAGTCACATGGTTCTACAATGCAATTTTTATGATGTAATTGATGACATCATCCTCCTGCTTAAGGCAGCTCCCTAGGAGCAGCAAGACGAAGTCTAAATTACTGACTTAATGTGACCTATGCTGCTCTTCCTGATCTGGCCCCATCTCTTGCTCAGTCCTTACCTGCTCTAGCTCTTCTCAGAGGGATAATCTGCTCCGGAAACACTGGAACCTCTGCACCATTTTCTCTTGTCTCTGGAAAACCCCTGTGAAAACCCTCAGTGTTAGCTCAAACCCGATCTCCTTTAGGAAATTTTCCTAGACCCCAGGCAGGTTCGAGACTCTCTTTCATCCTCCTTTAGCACCTTTATCTCATAGCCAGTGTGCTCTAATACTTCCTTTTCTCATCTGTCCTTCCCTAAGGGCTCCTTAAGGGCAGGAGTGATGATTTGTTTTTCTCTGTCTTTAGCACCTCCTATTGGGTTTTGCATAGTACAAGTGCTCAATAAGGGCTCTTTGTGTTAGGGCATGGCCACAGGAATGGATGAATGAGTGAGTCAATGAATGACCTAGATTATGATTAGTTGCAGAATGAACTTCAAGTAAAAAATAATGCTGAATGAACAGAATCCAACCTTCACACAAGGCCCTCATGACATTCTAAAGGCCCCGTTACTGATGTTCTCTGTGACCTCTGATGAGTCACTTAGTCTCTCATCTGTAAAGCTTAATTAGCGCTTCAGCAGTAAGTGCAAGCCCTTAAAATGCTAGGTGTTCAATTCATTGCTTCAGAAACACTGTCACGCTCATATTCATTTGGAATAAAACTATGAGATAGGCAACTATACTCCATTTTCAATTAAAAATGCTAGGTTCCCTGTTGCCTGAAATAGACGTAATGGCAGCTGGTTCCCAGCTATGCCTGAAGATGCCTCAGCTTCAAACATGGGAATGTTACCACTTCTGAGACACAAAGTCCCTACTCTTAACTCCAGGGCAACCTTCCATGATGGTTGCACCTGGGGCCTGTGCAGGATGAGTAATCAGAGTGAATGGGAGAAAGAGGCAAACAGGCAGTTCTCCTAATGGAAACAGTCTCGTGGCTCACTGTCAGCCAGCAGGCTGGCAGTTATACAGTTTCTTTACTGGACCTGAATCACTGCAATGAGTGGTCCAATGCAGAGGCGAGAAAATGGAGTTTGTATTTCTCACCGTTTTTAACCAACTAGGGAATTAAGGAACGTGCACATTTTTAAAAACAGTTTAAAGTTACATACAAAGATGACATGGCATTAAAAGCAATTCAATCCAAACCAATTCAACAAACCTCTTTCTGAGGTCCTACTATCTATATAGAACACTACATTCAGTGCTGTGGAAGGAACATCGATGAATGGATGGGAAATAGGTCCAACAAGCCTCTGCACTTTCACATAAGTAGTAGTAGAATGTGTCACTAATAGAAATGAACTTGTTATAATGGCTATATGGAAATACAAAGTATTGTGGGAAGAGAAAGGGAAAGGTGATTTCTGATTTGGGGTTTGGGAAAAGCTTTGCAGAGAGTATAGAATCTAGTTGGGAGACTAGTCTAGTGAAGAGCCAAGTGGGGTCAGTGAAACCGTTCCCTGGAATTAGGCAGACTTACCTGCCTACCATGGTAGTGCTGGGCTGGACTGGGCACACCTCTCCACATGGACAAGGTGCCAGGTGAGATTTAGGAACCCAGGACAGCCCTTGCCCTAAAAAAAAAAAAAGATCACTCCCTATGAAGGAAGGCAAAGATGAGCTGATCCTAGTTATTCCTCCCGAACTTACCAATCAGAGAAGTCACTCTACCTCCTCAGAGAGAAGCCCAGAGCCAGGCTAATTAAGCTCCCTCTGAGGAAGAAAATCTTAGGAGTAGGAAGAAACATTCCCAACATATGATAGGATCTGCGTGATGAAAGACTGGGGAGGGCAACAGCTGAACGTGAACTTTGTAAGCAAGCTCTGAGCAGGTGGAATAATGTAATGACTGGCCCTAATTTTTTTCTTGATGCAAACAAGTCACCTACATTCTCTGACCCTTGGCTTCCTCATCTTCGAGTTGGAGATAATAGTACCCATTTCACTGAACTCAATAGATAGTAGCCGTGATTATGTCAACTGCCAGAGTGACTGGACTCTGGGGGTATGTTAAATAACTGGACAACTTTCTCCACAAAGTGACTTTGGGATTTTGAGTTTTATTAAATATCTGTTTCTTCCTAATTTATCAGCTTGGTGAGATCAAAGTCCTGTGTATTGGGTTTTCTCAAAGTGAATTGGACCTATGAAACACATTTAATCCACCGTATTTCTGCAGCGTATAGGAAGACTCTGGTTTGAATTTGTGGAGCAGGAGAGAAGAACACCACAAGCACAGCAGGTATGATGAATAGCACCAAAAAAGTGTAGAGGTAAGAGCAAGCATGTGACACAGTCGAAGTGAAGTGGTGTGCATGTAAATGAAGACTGCCAAGGGGCATGAGGGTGGAAAGAACACTGGGCATAATTTCATTTTCAGTTCCACCCTTCTCAGAGCTTCTAACTTTTTTGATGGGACCAGGCTAATGAGCCTGAACAAGCTTTAAACCAAACCAGCAAAGGGGATCTGCAATGTGTCAGGACCCTAAATGCCTGTAAATGCACAATTGAACGTTCAGAAGACCATTATGACCACACAGCTGAAGGTTAGTCGGGAGTACACTTTCTTGGTCTTTTAGAAAGCAATGTTATGGGTATTTTTATTTTATTATATAAATATAAATGTTTATGGCTATAGAATCATCTTAGGCTATTTATTACCTGTGACTATTAGGGAAAGATGAACTATTTCTGTGGTATATGAATATGTTAGAATGCCAAAGGGCATCTGTCACAGATTATTTTTCGAAGACTAAGTGACAAACTGAGATCTTCAAATGGAAATGATTTTACGCTTCCTGATGAAGTACCTGCTCTTAAATGAGCTCTGAACTTAACCATGTAAACCTCGGCTTTGTGTCAGTTTAATGGCTGAGTTCAGAGAGATAGGTTATGTGTCTGGATCAATGGCTATTGAATAATCGGGAGGGATTATTTGCAGCCATCGAGGTGTGACATCTGATAAGGAGAAAGAAGATAACAGAGAGTTTGCATGCCTCTTAATTTCCGTCAAATATAGTTTTAGAAGGAGGCTGAAGGGACTTGTCTGATTGCAACTTAACAGCCTCTAGAAATGATTATGTAATGTGTAGGAATGAGTTTATCTTTTAAAAATGTACAGTTCTTAGTTCCAAAGATGTACTTCCATTACTTCTACAGTGCAGATGTCCCACTTGCTTTCTAACACAAAATACTGAGATTCACTAAGAAGAAACTTTTCAAACAAGAGCTTATTTTGACTTTGTGTGGTCATGTTGCTACTTTGAAAGGCCCCAGGTCAGTATTTTTAGGAAATAACTGGGACTTCTTTTTTGAGGAATTCTAGATTCCAAGTAATTCTACCTTTCCCATTCCCAAAGAAGCATTGATAGGATTCTAACATAGTGACTTAGACTACACTTGCTTTTAATATTTGAATGTTTCCTGGTGGGGTTTTTCTGTGTCCTTCCATTACAGTGGTCCTAAAGGAATATTTGTAATTTATTACAAATATCAAGGAATCAACACATATTTTTGGTAGTTGTGTTACAATAATGGTTAAGAATGACAGATGATTTGGATATTAAACTACTCATCATTATTTCCCCTTAGGTGGGATGTGTGATTTAGGTGAAATGGTCATTTAGAAGACCATGCTTGGGCAGTCCAAGTCAGACACACCTGGATTTGATTATGGCATTTGATATTTGATAATGGAGTCCCACTGGGAGAATTATATAACATTCCTAAGCTTCAGTTTTGTCCTCGGTACAATGGGTTTTATAATGGTACCTACCTCATAGAATGATTGTGAGGATTGAATGGGATAATGTATGGCACAGTATTTGGCATGCAGTAAGCCCTCAATATGTATTTGGAGTTAATACCTTTGAAGGAGAGAAGTAGAAGAAATCTTTGAACTTCATCAAACTTATCCCTAAACTCCAGAAAAGATTATGGTTAAATTTCACATCAGATGATTGTGTAATTTTAAAAGGTTTTCTGGACAAGGTGATAGTGTACCTTGTGTGTGATTCTCCTTTAAAATGTTTTTCCTTCCAAGCCTGCCAGCTGCAACTTAAGCCCTTATTTTTTTCCCCATTATTTCTGGGTTGGCACAGGAGCTGATTTAGCATATAATTTGTGTCTCGTGTGTATTCAGTATGTAGTGTATATAAATGTTATATATAGTATGTTTATAAAATGCTCATCGTGGAATCAGATCCTAAGTCAGCAATTCTCTTTCACATGCAGCTGCATCCAAATGAATCTTTCCCTGGGGAAGGAAATATTTTATTTTCCCTCCAAGGCCACAAGAAGCCAGGAACATGAAGAGGAGCTGACAGAAGGCAGTTTTTATCTCAGGGAGAGCTGCTTTTTCCTGACAGTGGTGCTGGAGTGACCCTTGTGTTTGGTTCTGTCATTAAGGATTGATGTACTTGTGTATGGGTTCCCAGAGAAGCATTTATGCTTTGTGATTGATTCCCTGTGAGGATTAGAATAGCACTTTGCAAGTGCCCATTCAATACTCATTTGTTAAGCAATAGTAAAATACAATAAATGGATAACTGTAGCAGCCCAGCCGTGCAAAGCCAATGTTCCCTATCTTTCAACTTTGGGTGGTGCAGTGTACAAGTGACACAACAGAGCACATGTTATAAAGATTTAGTAGAGTATTTTTGGCCTCAGATTCATGGACTGCATAAATGGCACGTGGAGTTATTTTACTTTATTTTTTAATTTTATTTTTTAAATTAATTAATTAATTTTTTGGGCTGCATTGGGTCTTTGTTGCTGTGCGCGGGCTTTCTGTAGTTGCGGCGAGTGGGGGCTACTCTTCGTTGCAGTGCACAGGCTTCTCATTGCGGTGGCTTCTCTTGTTGCGGAGCCTGAGCTCTAGGTGCACGGGCTTCAGTAGTTGCGGCACGCAGGCTCAGTAGTTGTGGCACACGGGCTTAGTTGCTCCGTGGCACATGGGATCTTCCCGGACCAGGGATTGAACCTGTGTCCCCTGCATTGGCAGGCAGATTCTTAACCACCGCGCCACCAAGTTCCATGCCACGTGAATTTAAATCTACATGGATGAAGCTGACCACAACATAAGTGCAAAATTTGAGTCAATGGGAAAGTGCTTTTGTCTGGACAGAGGTTTCATAACTTTCATCAATTTCTTATAGAATCCACAATTCAAAAATTAAGGACCATATTCAAGACCAAGGCGCTAAATTCATAGAATTCTCTTTGCATGCAAGTCAACTCATTAAATATTTAATCACATTTTGCCTGAAAATGTTTACATGTGTATATCTTGGCACTGTTTCCAGTCAGTTATGATAACCAAAAACCTAGAAAGTCATTCTAGACATCATCTCTCCTGTATGTAATCTAGCATCAAGTGCCGTCAAGTTTACTGATTAAATACTTTTCAAACCCATTCACTTTTCTCCAGCTCTACCAGCTGAACCTTGTCTATGCTACCATCATCTTTCATCAGAACAGCTGCAATAGCCCCATAACTCTCTGTCATCATCCAGTCTTGTCCTCTGCCAATCCATTCTCCACAGGGCAGTTAGGGGACCTTTTAAACATGCAAATCTGATTACATCCTTCCCTGATTAAGATGATTTAGTAATAAGTTCTCTCAGGGAAAGACGAAAGTCCTGAACATGACCATGTATGGTGTGGCCCTTGCTTACCCCTGCAGTCCTGCTATGCTGCACACTCCAGCCAGAATAACCTTCTTTTAATCCTTCATATGTGCCATGTCCTCTTTTGCCAAAGGGCCTCAGCACATATTGTTCCCTCTGCCTTGAATGCTCCTTTTTATTTTGTTCATCCAGTTAATTTTATTAATGCTTCATTTCTACATGCAGTAGACATTACATTAGGAAAATCTTCCATGACCTCCATGATTAGGTCCATTCCACTATATACACATTCATGGAACCACACTTCTCTATTTCAGAGCACTTACCACAATTGTAAGTTTTTATTTACTTTGTGATTTTTTGATAAATGTGAATACTTCCAATTAGACTGTAGGCTTCATGGAAGCAAGTACTCTTTATTGTTGAATTTCCACAGCTTGGCATTCTTCCTGGTACAGAGGAGGCATCAGTAAGTATTTGCTGAGTGAATGAATGGATGGTCTCTTGTATTGAACTATAAGGTTTTTAGAAGTAGAAATTATAGCTATGTAGTGGATTGAACAAACTGAAAGATTTTCAACCATCTTCCCTAAGATCAAATGCCGTCTCCATTCACTTTCTAGCTATGTGGTCTTGGGTCCCTCTGAGTCTCTGTGTTCTAGAAGTGGTTACAACCTATGAGTAGGAACTATTGTTATTTCAAGTTTACAGACGCAGAAAACTGAGGCTTAGTAACAGCAAACAGATAAAACATTCCTCCTATGTGTTTGTTAGTATCCTATTCTTACAAATAAAAGAGTTAGATTAGTTACTCTCTAAGGATCATTCTTGATTATGTTGTCTAAAAGCTTTTGGGATGAAAGCTTTTGTAGCTTGAGATAGTCTGTTATCTACATTCAGTAGGTCATTTGGGATAGAGACTTAAACCTGTAGACAGAAACAGAGGAACAGAAGCTCTGGATCTCAGCACCACTTACTGAAGAGGCTGTCATTTCTCCACTGTATATTCTTGCCTCCTTTATCAAAGATAAGGTGACCAAATGTGCATGGGTTTATCTCTGGGCTTTCTATCCTGTTCCATTGATCTATATTTCTGTTTTTGTGCCAGTACCATACTGTCTTGATTACTGTAGCTTTGTAGTATAGTCTGAAGTCAGGGAGCCTGATTCCTCCAGCTCCGTTTTTCTTTCTCAAGATTGCTTTGGCTATTCGGGGTCTTTTGTGTTTCCATACAAATTGTGAAATTTTTTGCTCTACTTCTGTGAAAAATGCCAGTGGTAGTTTGATAGGGATTACATTGAATCTGTAGATTGCTTTGGGTAGTAGAGTCATTTTCACAGTGTTGATTATTCCAATCCAAGAACATGGTATATCTCTACATCTATTTGTATTGTCTTTAATTTCTTTCATCAGTGTCATAATTTTCTGCATAAAGGTCTTTTGTCTCCTTAGGTAGGTTTATTCCTAGATATTTTATTCTTTTTGTTACAATGGTAAATGGGAGTGTTTTCTTAATTTCACTTTCAGATATTTCATCATTAGTGTATAGGAATGCAAGAGATTTCTGTGCATTAATTTTGTATCCTGCTACTTTACCAAATTCATTGATTAGCTCTAGTAGTTTTCTGGTAGCATATACATGTAAAAGAAAGAATGAAATTAGAACACTCCCTAACACCATACACAAAAATAAACTCAAAATGCATTAAAGACCTAAACGTAAGGCCAGACACCATCAAACTCTTAGAGGAAAACATAGGCAGAACACTCTATGACATAAATCACAGCAAGATCCTTTTTGACTCACCTCCTAGAGAAATGGAAATAAACACAAAAATAAACAAACAAATGGGACCTAATGAAACTTAAAAGCTTTTGCACAGCAAAGGAAACCATAAACAAGACGAAAAGACAACCCTCAGAATGGGAGAAAATATTTGCAAATGAAGCAACTGACAAAGGATTAATCTCCAAAACGTACAAGCAACTCATGCAGCTCAATATCAAAAAAATAAACAAACAACCCAATCCAAAAATGGGCAGAAGACCTAAATAGACATTTCTCCAAAGAAGATATACAGATTGCCAACAAACACATGAAAAAATGCTCAACATCATTAATCATTAGAGAAATGCAAATCAAAACTACAATGAGATATCATCTCACACCAGTCAGAATGGCCATTATCAAAAAATCTACAAACAGTAAATGCTGGAAAGGGTGTGGAGAAAAGGGAACCCTCTTGCACTGTTGGTAGGAATGTAAATTGATACAGCCACTACAATAGCCAGGACATGGAAGCAACCTAAGTGTCCATCAACAGATGAATGGATAAAGAAGATGTGCCACATGTATACAATGGAATATTACTCAGCCATAAAAAGGAACAAAACTGAGTTATTTGTAGTGAGGTGGATGGACCTAGAGACTCTCATACAGAGTGAAGTAAGTCAGAAAGAGAAAAACAAATACCGTATGCTAACAAATATATATGGAAAATAAAAAAAATAAAAAAAAAAGAAAATGTTCAGAAGAACCTAGGGGCAAGACGGGAATAAAGATGCAGACCTGAACCAAGATGGTGGAGTAGAAGGACGTGCTCTCACTCCCTCTTGCGAGAACACCAGAATCACAGCTAGCTGCTGGACAATCATCAACAGGAAGACACTGGAACTCACCAAAAAAGATACCCCACATCCAAAGACAAAGGATAAGCCACAATGAGACGGTAGGAGGGGCACAATCACAGTAAAATCAAATCCCATAACTGGTGGGTGGTTGACTCACAGACTGGAGAACACTTATACCACAGAAGTCCACCCACTGGAGTGAAGGTTCTGAGCCCCACGTCAGGCTTCCCAACCTGGGGGTCTGGCAACGGGAGGAGGAATTCCTAGAGAATCAGACTTTGAAGCCTAGTGGGAATTGATTGCAGAACTTCAACAGCACTGGGGGAAACAGAGACTCGACTCTTGGAGGGCACACACAAAGTAGTGTGTGGATTGGGACCCAGGGAAGGAGCAGTGACCCCGGGGGAGACTGAACCAGACCTACCTGCTAGTGTTGGAGGGTCGCCTGCAGAGGCGGGTGTGGGCGGACTGTGGCTCACTGTGGGGACAAGGACACTGGCAGCAGAAGTTCTGGGAAGTACTCCTTGGCGTGAGCCCTCCCAGAGTCTGTCATTAGCCCCACCAAAGAGCCCAGGTAGGCTCAAGTGTCGGGTTGCCTCAGGCCAAACAACCAACAGGGAGGGAACCCAGCCCCACCCATCAACAGTCAAGTGGATTGAAGTTTTACTGAGCTCTGCACACCAGAGCAACGGTCAGCTCTACCCACCACCAGTCCCTCCCATCAAGCCTCTTAGATAGCCTCATCCACCAGAGGGCAGACAGCAGAAGCAAGAAGAACTACAGTTCTACAGCCTGTGGAACAAAAACCACATTCAAAGAAAGACAGACAATATGAAAAGGCAGAGGGCTATGTACCAGATGAAGGAACAAGATAAAACCCCAGAAAAACAACTAAATGAAGTGGAGATAGGCAACCTTCCATAAAAAGAATTCAGAATAATGATAGTGAAGATGATCCAGGACCTCGGAAAAAGAATGGAGGCAAAGATCGAGAAGATGCAAGAAATGTTTAACAAAGACCTAGAAGAATTAAAGAACAAACAAACAGCGATGAACAATACGATAACTGAAATGAAAACTACACTAGAAGGAATCAGTAGCAGAATAACTGAGGCAGAAGAACGGATAAGTGACCTGGAAGACAGAATGGTGGAATTCACTGCTGCAGAACAGACTAAAGAAAAAAGAATGAAAAGAAATGAAGACAGCCTAAGGGACCTCTGGGACAACATTAAACGCAACAACATTCGCATTATAGGGGTTCCAGAAGGAGAAGAGAGAGAGAAAGGACCAGAGAAAATATTTGAAGAGATTATTGTCGAAAACTTCCCTAACATGGGAAAGGAAATAGCCACCCAAGTCCAGGAAGCGCAGCGAGTCCCATACAGGATAAGCCCAAGGAGAAACACGCCGAGACACATAGTAATCAAATTGGCAAAACTTAAAGATAAAGAAAAATAATTGAAAGCAGCAAGGAAAAATCGACAAATAACATACAAGGGAACTCCCATAAGGTTAACAGCTGATTTCTCAGCAGAAACTCTACAAGCCAGAAGGGAGTGGCATGATATACTTAAAGTGGTGAAAGGGAAGAACCTACAACCAAGATTACTCTACCCAGCAAGGATCTCATTCAGATTCGATGGAGAAATCAAAAGCTTTACAGACAATTAAAAGCTAAGAGAATTCAGCAACACCAAACCAGCTCTACAGCAAATGCTAAAGGAACTTCTCTAAGTGGGAAGCACAAGAGAAGAAAAGGACCTACACAAACAAACCCAAAACAATTAAGAAAATGGTCATAGGAACATACATATCGATAATTACCTTAAACGTGAATGGATTAAATGCTCCAACCAAAAGACACAGGCTCACTGAATGGATACAAAAACAAGACCCCTATATATGCTGTCTACAAGAGACCCACTTCAGACCTAGGGACACATACAGACTGAAAGTGAGGGGATGGAAAAAGATATTCCATGCAAATGGAAATCAAAAGAAAGCAGGAGTAGCAATTCTCATATCAGATAAAATAGACTTTAAAATAAAGAATATTACAAGAGACAAGGAAGGACACTACATAATGTTCAAGGGATCAATCCAAGAAGAAGATATAACAATTATAAATATATATGCACCCAACACAGGAGCACCTCAATACATAAGGCAACTGCTAACAGCTATAAAAGAGGAAATCGACAGTAACACAATAATAGTGGCAGACTTTAACACCTCACGTACACCAATGGACAGATCTTCCAAAATGAAAATAAATAAGGAAACAGAAGCTTTAAATGATGCAATAGAACAGATAGATTTAATTGATATTTATAGGACATTCCATCCAAGAACAGCAGATTACACTTTCTTCTCAAGTGCGCACAGAACATTCTCCAGGATAGATCACATCTTGGGTCACAAATCAAGCCTCAGTAAATTTAAGAAAGTTGAAATCATATCATGCATCTTTTCTGACCACAACACTATGAGATTAGAAATGAATTACAGGGAATAAAAACGTAAAAAACACAAACACATGAAGGCTAAACAATACGTTACTAAATAACCAAGAGGTCACTGAAGGAATCAAAGAGGAAATCAAAAAATACCTAGAGAAAAATGACAATGAAAACACGACGATCCAAAACCTATGGGATGCAGCAAAAGCAGTTCTAAGATAGAAGTTTATAGCTATAGAAGGCTACCTCAAGAAACAAGAAAAATCTTAAGTAAACAATCTAACCTTACACCTAAAGGAACTAGAGAATGAAGAACAAACAAAACCCAAAGTTAGCAGAAGGAAAGAAATCATAAAGATCAGAGCAGAAATAAATGAAATAGAAACAAAGAAAACAATAGCAAAGATCAATAAAACTAAAAGCTGGTTCTTTGAGAAGATAAAATTAATAAACCATTAGCCAGACTCATCATGAAAAAGAGGGAAAGGACTCAAATCAATAAAAGTAGAAATGAAAAAGGAGAAGTTGCAACAGACACCGCAGAAATACAAAGCATCCTAAGAGACTACTACAAGCAACTCTATGCCAATAAAGTGGACAACCTGGAAGAAATGGACAAATTCTTAGAAAGGTATAACCTTCTAAGACTGAACCAGGAAGAAACAGAAAATATGAGCAGACCAATCACAAGTAATGAAATTGAAACTGTGATTCAAAATCTTCCAACAAACAAAAGTCCAGGACCAGATGGCTTCACAGGTGAATTCTATCAAACATTTAGAGAAGAGCTAACACCCATCCTTCTCAAACTCTTCCAAAAAATTGCACAGGAAGGAACACTCCCAAACTCATTCTATGAGGCCACCATCATCCTGATACCAAAACCAGACAAAGATACTACAAAAAAAGAAAATTACAGACCAATATCAGTGATGAATATAGATGCAAAAATCCTCAACAAAATACTAGCAGACAGAATCCAACAACACATTAAAAGGATCATACACCATGATCAAGTGGGATTTATCCCAGGGATACAAGGATTCTTCAATATACACAAATCAATCAGTGTGATACATCATATTAACAAATTGAAGAATAAAAACCATATGATCATCTCAATAGATGCAGAAAAAGCTTTTGACAAAATTCAACACCCATTTATGATAAAAACTCTCCAGAAAGTGGGCATAGAGGGAACCTACCTCAACATAATGAAGGCCATATATGACAAACCCACAGCAAACATCATTCTCAATGGTGAAAAACTGCAAGAATTTCCTCTAAGATCAGGAACGAGACAAGGATGTCCACTCTCACCACTGTTATTCAACATAGTTTTGGAAGTCCTAGCCACGGCAATCAGAGAAGAGAAAGAAATAAAAGGAATACAAATTGGAAAAGAAGAAGTAAAACTGTCATTGTTTGCAGATGACATGATACTATACATAGAGAATCCTAAAAATGCCACCAGAAAACTACTAGAGCTAATCAATGAATTTGGCAAAGTTGCAGGATACAAAATTAATGCACAGAAATTTCTTGCATTCCTATACACTAGTGATGAAAAATCTGAAACAGAAATTATGGAAACACTCCCAGTTACTGTTGCAACAAAAAGAATAAAATACCTAGGAATAAACCTACCTAGGGAGACAAAAGACCTGTATGCAGAAAACTATAAGACACTGATGAAAGAAATTAAAGATGATACCAACAGATGGAGAGATATACCGTGTTCTTGGATTGGAAGAATCAATATGGTGAAAATGACTATATTACCCAAAGCAATCTACAGATTCAATGCAATCTGTATCAAATTACCAATGGCATTTTTTTATGGAACTAGAACAAATCATCTTAAAATTTGTATGGAGACACAAAAAACCCCAAATAGCCAAAGCAGTCTTGAGGGGAAAAAATGGAGCTGGAGGAATCAGACTCCTTGACTTCAGACTATGCTACAAAGCTACAGTAATCAAGACAATATGGTACTGGCACAAAAACAGAAACATAGATCAATGGAACAAGATAGAAAGTCCAGAGATAAACCCACACACCTATGGTCAACTAATCTATGACAAAGGAGGCAAAGATATACAATGGAGAAAAGACAGCCTCTTCAATAAGTGGTGCTGGGAAAACTGGACAGCTACATGTAAAAGAATGAAATTAGAACACTCCCTAACACCATACACAAAAATAAACTCAAAATGGATTCGAGACCTAAATGTAAGACTGGACACTATAAAACTCTTAGAGGAAAAAACATAGGAAGAACACTCTTTGACATAAATCACAGCAAGATCTTTTTTGATCCACTTCCTAGAGTAATGGAAATAAAAACAAAAATAAACAAATGGGACCTAATGAAACTTCAAAGCTTTTGCACAGCAAAGGAAACCATAAACAAGACGAAAAGACAACCCTCAGAATGGGAGAAAATATTTGCAAATGAATCAACGGACAAAGGATTAATCTCCAAAATATATAAACAGCTCATGCAGCTCAATATTAAAGAAACAAACAACCCAATCCAAAATTGGGCAGAAGACCTAAATAGACATTTCTCCAAAGAAGACATACAGATGGCCAAGAAGCACATGAAAAGCTGCTCAGCATCACTAATTATTTGAGAAATGCAAATCAAAACTACAATGAGATGTCACCTCACACCAGTTAGAATGGGCATCATCAGAACATCTACAAACAACAAATGCTGGAGAGGGTGTGGAGAAAAGGGAACCCTCTTGCACTGTTGGTGGGAATGTAAATTGATACAGCCACTATGGAGAACAGTATGGAGGTTCCTTAAAAAGTAAAAATAGAATTACCATATGATCCAGCAATCCCACTACTGGGCATATACCCAGAGAAAACCATAATTCAAAAAGACATATGCACCCCAATGTTCATTGCAGCACTATTTACAATAGCGAGGTCATGGAAGCAACCTAAATGCCCATCGACAGACGAATGGATAAAGAAGTTGTGGTACATATATACAATGGAATATTACTCAGCCATAAAAAAGAATGAAATTGAGTCACTTGTTGAGACATGGATGGATCTAGAGACTGTCATACAGAGTGAAGTAAGTCAGAAAGAGAAAAACAAATATCGTATATTAACGCATGTATGTGGAACCTAGAAAAATGGTACAGATGAACCGGTTTGCAGGGCAGAAGTTGAGAGACAGATGTAGAGAACAAATGTATGGACACCAAGGGGGGAAAACCGCAGCGGGGTGGGGATGGTGGTGTGCTGAATTGGGCGATTGGGACTGACATGTATACACTGATGTGTATAAAATTGATGACTAATAAGAACCTGCAGTATAAACAAACAAACAAAAAACAACTAATACTAAACTTTCTTTGGGTTATTTGTATGGAAATATGTTAATATAAATGTTTCAGACAGTACATGAAATTTCTAAAAATCTTATATGTTCTGGTATAATGTTATAAGTCATAATTCTAGTTATTACTTTAAAATGTATATCTCAGAAATAACTAAATTTCTTTGTTAATTGCATTATTATGAACTTTCATCAAATCTTTAACCATGGTCATTTTTAAGTCTTGTCATTTACAGGTAGTTCCGGGTGTACTCTGATGCTATTGCAAAAATATTCCTATAAAAGGGTTTCATCTTCAAGGAATTCATGGAAAAGACTCTGACAAGTACAGGTTTCTGGTAACTGACTATACTGCTGAACTGAATGAATAGCATTTTCAGAACTTTAATGGAAAACTGATGAATTCATAAAAGTGCTAACAAAAGATCAAGATGAAAAAAAAATTAATTACATGGGACTGAGTGAACTGATGAGGATGATTATAACGTTTGTGACTTTCTGTTTGAATAAAAAAAAAAATCCCACAAGGACTCAGAGGCAAAAAATATACAAATCAGTTTTCACTGCAAAGTAAAGGAGCTGTTACAGTGGAGGATTACTGGACTGAATGTCAATATTATGACATAGTATGAGTGTGTTTCGTGTTTGGTAATTGCAATCATTGTTGCTTTTGTTGTGGTCATCCATTTACAATGCTTGGTGTCAGTTTATTTATCTCTTGTAAAAATAAAATACAGTGTGTGTGTGAAAAAAAAAAAGATGCAGACCTACTAGAGAACGGACTTGAGGATATGGGGAGGGGGAAGGGTAAGCTGGGACAAAGTGAGAGAGTGGCATGGACATATATAGGCTACCAAATGTAAAATAGCTAGCTAGTGGGAAGCACCCGCATAGCACAGGGAGATCAGCTTGGTGCTTTGTGACCACCTAGAGGGGTGGGATAGGGAGGGTGGGAGGGAGGGAGATGCAAGAGGGAAGAGATATGGGGACATACGTATATGTATAACTGATTCACTGTTATAAAGCAGAAACTGACACACCATTGTAAAGCAATTATACGCTAATAAAGATGTTAAAAAAGAAAAAGAAGAAATAGAAAATTGAGCAAACAATTGGAATTAGCAGTTCACTGAAAATAAATATGGAAGTCTTAAAAGCAAAAAAAAAAAAAAAGAAGCTCTGGATCTGACTTTTTACTGAAGCTTCTTATTTTCAAGTATATAAATAAAAATCTGATTGTGGAATCAGACCCCATGCAAGGTTTAGAGTTACCAAACTTCCCTCGTTTTCTAGGCCTTATCTCTGTCAGTATTATCCTTTAAAATATGTGCAGTGGTTGCGGTGGGGTGCCATGAAGATCGCTTTCCAGGACCAAGCGATTCATTCGCTCAGCTGCCAGGAGTGTTGACTGCTGACAGCTCACAACTGAGCCCCCGTCCCAACAGTTACCTCAATTAAAGGAGCTAGGAAGCTGCCTCGCACCAGGCACTCAACATCCATGGGAGCACCCCGCTTCCAGTGACTGGTAGATGTGGAGGTACAAAGGCAGACCCTGTTACTCGAATTGGGGACAACTCTGAGGGGTGAAGTAGCAATCCACTGTAAGATGAAAAAGTGGTACATTTTGGATCACGCATGAGCAAGCCCAGCAAGCACTCATGTGCCAAATAAATAGATACTCCAGATTCCATGTCATCCACTACAATTAAATCAGTAATTCTCCCAAAGCCAATACCTATGTCTGCATGGGGAGTCTCTCTTGACCCAATGACAGAAGAGAAAAAAGCTAAGCTTGCTTAATGGATGAACTGGTGTATGGGTACAAGGCAAAACTGGGCTGTTGCTACACCACAGACCTCCTTAGGGTGGCCCTGAAAAATGGTGGTGAGAGAAAATCCTCCCAGTGGGCAGAAGTTTGATGGATATTCACTTATGTGAAAAGTGGCCTGAAGTAGAATATATATGGATTATTGGACAGTGTTGAATGTCTGGTTAATCAGGCGCTTGCAAGGGGAAAAAAAGGAAATCAGCAGCAAGGAGGTCTGGGGAAAAGACACGTGTATGGACCTGGGAGAGTGGCCAGAGTGTGAAGAGCTTTGTGTTGCAAGTTAAAGTTCATCAGAGAGCATCCACCACAGAGGAGGCACCAAACAACCACTTGATAGCAGCCATTCTCTGTCACAGGGCACAAGGGGCTCAAAAGAAGGGTACCTACTGATTATGCATGTGTCTAACAGCATGGGCTCTCATCCTCCAAGATTGATCTAGCTACTGGCAGTGTCCAAGGTTTAACCTATAAGGAACAGAGACCATGTTCAAGTCCCCAGTGTGGCAATATTGCTCAAGGAGACCCACCAGCCACTTGACGGCATGTTGTCTGTGTTGTACTTCTTCCATCTTGAAATGGGCAGTGATTTATTTTCACTGATATCAACACATAATCCATTTATGGATTTACCTTTCCTGCCCACAGGACCTCAGCCAGCATCACTAAATGACAGTTCACAAAATGTCTGATCCACCAACACGGGATCCTGCATAATTTTGCACTAGAGCAAGGGATTCACTGATCAGCCAAAGAGGTGTGGCAGTGGTCAAATATCCATTAGATTCACTGGTCCTATCACATACTGCACCTCCCAGAAGCTGCCCGCCTTATAGAGTAATGGGATAGCATCCTGAAGGTACAACTGAGGTATTAGCTTGGGTGCAATGCCCTGCAAGGATGGGATATCATTCTCTAAGGCTTAGTGAACATCTTTGATGTATGAAGTGGTGCTCTGTCTCTAGTAGATAGAATACATTGGTTCATCAACCAAGCATTGGAACTATGAGAGGTACCACTTACCATCACTCCAAGTGTCTCGCTTGGGGTATTTGTATTTTGCCACCCTAGACATCTAGGTTCTGTGACTCTAGAGGTCCTGGCTCCCCAAGAGGGATGCTTCCAGCCGGGGACAAGCAAGTATCCTAATAAACTTTTAGCTTTAGCTGCCACTTAGTCACTTTAGGCTTCTTGGGTGAAGAGATCTGCAAGCAAGGAAAGGAACCACCATCCTGGCCTGGATAATCGACCCAATCACCAAGACGAAGAGCTGCCAATACACAATGGCCATAATGACAGGGAAGAGTATGATTGCCACTTGGGTGAATCACTGGAGTGTCTTCTGGTACCCCCCTGTTCCATCTTGACAGAAAATTATCAAGTGCATGGACTATGAAGGACATAGTCATAGCTCAGGAGCTCAGATCCCTCAGGGATGAAGCTCTGGATCACCATCAGTAGGTAAGCCATTAAGACAAGCATAGCCAAGGGTGCTTGCCAAGAGTGAGGGAAATCTAAAGTGGGTAGTAGAAGAGGGATAGAGGATTGAGGAAGGATTGAGTCAGTTAAGGATTCAAGGTCAGCATCAGAGATGGGGCCTATAATTTGTTCCACCAACCTCCCTTTGGTATGTTTCCCCAGGACAGTAGACCAATCAAAATCTTGGCACAGCTATTTCTGGTCAACTCAGTATATGAAGCAACTAGATTCAAACAGTACAGGGAACAGACTGTGGTGGATACAGGGAAGCTGCTTTGTCCAAGGTACACCTCATCCATAGGCGCAGTCATGCAATTCAGAGGTACAAAGGGAGACAACTTCCTTTAAAATGGGAAAGGTTATCAAGCTCAAGAGTACTAAAGGATCAGAGAAAGTGTTCTGCTCCACTTGCCTCACAGTTTAGCTTCTCTTTCTGTCCAGTTCTCCTTTGCTCATCCTTCATAGGTGTTGTTACCAAGAATACCCTACAGTAAAGCTCCTACAAAATCCTCAGATTTTTGGTGTCTGTATCCTGGAGACCCAGCCTATGACATTGTGTTACTATCCCCAAAGGAAATTCAGCTAATCTTACATATTTGGTGTTTATTTGACTTTACGGGAAGGTGACGTGTACTTGAGGGTAACTTAAAAGGTGCTTTGGGACCATTTCTTAGGGTCAAAAGTATATGATTCATTAATTCATTAATTAAGACTCATTACTAAGGTGTTATTGGCTGAATTATGTCCCTTCCAAATTTATATGTTGACATCTCGACCGCCAGTATCTAAGAATATAAACATATTTGGAGATAAGGTCTTTAAAGAGGTAATTAAGGTTAAATGAGGTCTTGGGGGGGTGCTTAATCCAATTGGCGTCATGGCCTTATAAGAAGAAGAGATTAGGACACACAGAGAGACACCTGGGGTGTACATGCACAGAGGGATGACCATGTGAAGAGGCAACAAGAGGGTGGCCAGCTCCCAGCCAAGGAGAGAGGCCTCAGAGGAAACCAACCCTGTAGCATCTTGATCTTGGAATTCCAGCCTCCAGAACAATCCTTTCTGTTGTTTAAAGGCCCAGTTTGTGGTATTTTGTTATGGCCACTCTAGCAAACCAATAACATGCAGGGATGTTTTAAATGAGAGGATTGCAGATCCTATTTGATTTAATAAGCAAATATTTTCTCAAGATGGCCAACTCAAAATGGAGAATTCAGTCTAAAATCTTGCTGTATATAAACTCTAAATCATTAGTAGATGTCAATATCCAGGAGAAAGGTCTGGGTCCCACCAGATAACCATTCCCTGGCATGTGTTGTTACCTCGCTTGGAATAATCAAGATCCCTAAAGCAAATATTTAAAGAGAGAAAGAAGCCTCTTCTCTGTCCTAATATTCCCTACTTTTTAAATTATATTCTAAAGAATAAGAATTGCAATCTCTTTCCAAGAAACTTATCACCTTGTGTCTAGGATTGGACACCTGAAGAATGGGATAGGAACACCTAGTATTACCTTAAAATGCCTGATCCCCAATCTATGATCACAGTGGGACTACAGGCAGGCCAAACCAAGCCCAGTTAGGAGTTTTGAGTCCAAAGTAAAAGGCCGGGCAAAGGACAGTAAAGTTGCAGCTACCCCTATGAGCTCCTTGTAATAGCTGTAGTTTCTCACATCCTGGTTCTTTGCTTTCTTCCGTAAGAAGTGGGATAATAATAATTATCATTAAAATAACAATACAACAATTAGAGTACAATAATACAACATCTAACATTTATGAACACTTACTGTGTTCTGGCTAAGGTCCTAATAACTTTATATGCATCACCTCATTAACCTTTATAATAATCTGAGTATACCAGTCAGCCCCTTTGTGCTGCTATTCCAAAATACCATGAACTGAGTGGCTTAAACAACAAACATTTATTTCTCATGGCCTGGAGCCTGGGAAGTCCAAGATCAAGTCGCCAGCAGATTCTGTATCTGGTGATGGGCTGTTTCCTGGTGTCTAGACGACTGTCTTCTTATGCCCTTACATGGCTGTTCCTTAGTGCATGCACAGAAAGAGAGGGAGGGGGAGAGGGGGGAGAGGGACATGGGGGTGAAGGAGAGAAAGAGCGCTCCTGTCTCCTCTTTAAGAAGGGCACTAATCCCGTGATGAGGAATCTACCTTAATGACATAATCTAATTTTAAGTACTTCCCAAAGGCCCCACCTGCAAATACTACCATATCAGGGCCTCAATGTATGAATTTGGGTTGTGGGTGTGTGTGCGGGGCAGGGCACACAAGCATTCAGCCCATAGAAATATCCATTTTAAGGAAACTGTTGGTAAAAGCACTTAAGGACCTGGCCTCAGGTCACATGATAAGCAAGGGGCCTGATTTTAAATTCAGAACTTATTCTCTGCCGAGCCTACACTTTTATACACAGAGCATCAATAAATGTCTTCTCTGCATAGAGCATCAGACCCAGGACAGGGACCATCGCATATTCCTCTCCCAAAGAAAGCTGCTTCTGGCAGAAAGAGAAGCCCAGAGTATAAGAGGAATTGAACATTTTGAAAATCGGAAAGATTTAATAGGCCTACGAGAAAAAGTGAATGCGTGACTCTGCCTGACCCTTTTGTTCCCCTTCCATTCCTTCCTTTCTTGCACTTATTTAGTCCGTAGCAAAGGCCTGGAACTAGTGTATTTGCAAAGTGCTGCTCTTGAAGCTGGGGATGCAAAAGTGAACAAGACAGACACAACCCCTTGCTTTCGTAGGACTTTTTTTCTTATCTCTGCTTTTTCTATTCTTTCCTAATTACTCTTTCTCAACCTACCGAAGGAAGAAACCAATTATGCATAACTTAGTAAACCCTGTATACCCTAGGTCAGTGGAATGCATATGTGGTCTCACTTCCTTTTGTTTACATAAATCTCTTCCTCTCTTTGTTTTCTAATTTTCACATTTTCTTTTCAGGCCTTATTTATTCTCCCAATTTCTAGCATCAGCATACATTTATTACAAAATACGATTCCATATCCAGTGTCCAAGAGGCTCTAATCTTGTTACAAATACCCAAGAAACTATATATTATAGGTAAGACAGGTAACACGATTGCCACCCACATCCTAAAAGAAGTCTGGGGCTCACCTTCCGCATGTGTCCAGAGTGGGGTTTGGATGAGATCAATGGTTGTTGTCTCTCCTGGCTGCCCATCCCAATCACCTGGGAAGGTCTGAAGACACATCAGAGCTTGAGCCCCACTCCCAGGGACCCTTTCTTAATTGATCAAGTGTGGGACCTGGGGATTGGTATTTTGTGAAATTTCCCCAGGGGATTTTAATGGTAGTCAATGTAGACAACCACTGGACTGGAGGATTTCTTTTGGTCCTTTATGGTTTTAACATTCAGTCACCCCTAGATGTAACCTTTATAAAAAAAAGATGCTAAAAGTATTACTGTGTGGCAGGCTCAAATTTCATCTCCACACCCCTAATTTGGTTAATCAGCTTCTGTGGTGAGGATTTGCCCCCAGTGTAGTGAAGGTTTTGACGTGGAGTTAGGTGATGCTGCCTAAATAGAGCAGGGGTATTTTTTTCCTTCTTGCTGCCACGCATCATCTACTGCAATAGCTTTTCTCTCTGCCTCCTGCTAATCTCAGCTCCAATCCATCCTCTGTACACTGCCAAGAAAGATTACTCTTTCACAATCCAATTTGATCATATCACTCCTCTGTATGTCACGCCCCTTCAATAATTGCTGTTTTCCTCAGGATCAAGTGCAAACTCCTGGGGTATGTCACACAAGGAACTGCCTTCCTCTCCCAACTTATATTCACATACACTCTACATATTTCAGTCTTATTAAACCAGTAATAACCAGTCTTTTATAGCACTTACTACATGTGTAAACTAAAGGTTTTTACATACATTAATTTATTAAAGACTCACAACAACCCTATGAGTTAGTTAGATACCATTGTTCTCCATTTTATCCACGAAAAAACCAAGACTCAGAGAGGTTCAGTAACCTCCTAAAGTCATACAGCTTGAATTTCATGGACTTGGGATTCAAAATCTGATACTTTGATCCCAAATTCTGCACTTTGTGACCACTATGTTATTACCTCTCTCACATATCTTATCAAAGTTCATTTGTTCTGTTTTGAAAGTTCATCTTTCACCAGATCATCAGATATTGATTAATATCTTTGAACCTTTAAGATTCAGCTAAAGTGTCTTCTCTTTTAGAAACAGTCTCTAAGCCCACACTTCACTCTGCCTTCAGTACCTCTCTGCTGCTATCCAGGCACCTGTCTCAACATCTCTATCCTGGCATTTATTGTACTATAGTGTAATTTTTATTGTATCTCCCTCAAAGTGGAGTGAAATACAATTTGTGAAATCCTGGAGGGCAGGGGAGGTGTCTTCCATCTGTGTACTGCTATCATCCACCGCAATTGAGACTAAAGTCTTGACAGGGGGTGTTTTTGTAGAGTAGCCATATAATTTATCATCCAACCCAGGACATTTTTGAGGGTGAAACGGGGCACTATTAACAGCTGTCCAGGGATTAGTAGGTATAAACCTGGATGTATAGTTACCTTATTTTTAAAACTGCTAAGGTGATTTCCCCCATGTCTTAAAATCATATTCTCTCAGACAGAATACTGAAATTGATCTACCTTCAAGTAAATCCTTTTATTTTGCAAGAAAGTTTGTACCAATTCTCCAAGGTACAAATGCTTTTAATTCTACAACATCTATACTTTTTCTAATAGCTAAGTTTAAATCAAAAATTAGTAGTCATGTATAGAATTGGTGTCTCATTAAAGGACATGGTATTTAGTTAGTGGTGACAAATCATTGGCGTTGTTAAGAGAAAGCCCATGAAATCGGTGATCTTACAGTAAAGATAATTGCTGATTGACTTGGTATACAGATTGCAGTGTTTGACGATTAATGAAGTTGAACCCTCTCTCTCTCTCTTATTCCTGCTAGATGACACCCAAGGAATAATTCTGCATCTCTCTGTGTACCTCTTTTCTGAGTCCCTCGAGGGGAACACCAGTGGATAATCTGACTGGTCCTAGCTTAGTCATTCATAATATGGTCACTGGTACTTGAATGTCTGGGGTTGACTCCTATTTCTGCTACCTGTTAGCTGTGTAATCTTCGGAAAATTATTTAATATGCCTGAGTTTCCTCATCTATAAAATATTAGTAGTACCTACCTCGTATAGTTATTATGTTAAGTTAATATCTCAAAACACTTAGATCAATGCCTGCCATTTGGTAGGTTATATATAACTCTGGTTATTCTCTGACTTATTCTTTCTAAAGTTATTTAAAGAGTTTCATGGGAAAAGTGACTTTAGCTCCCAAATTTTAGGAGTGATAAAGACTGGCTTTCCTGGCTCTACTGTGTATCGCACCTGGACACTTTAGAGACATCACCTGGTTAACCATGCATAAAATCTCACTTGCTTAGTAAAAAACAGAAAACATTTACCAAGATCCCAATATGAAGCAGATAGAATGGTAGGAGCTGCTTTATGCAAATGAATGATAGAATAGTTGCCCTCAAAAGGTCTAATGGGAGAGGCAAGTAAACAGAAAATTATGGTACCATATTTTATCAATTCTAGTTTCCATGATTTTTTTTTTTTACATTTTTGTGAAATGTGACTTACACTCGATAGCACCTTGTACATGATAAACATGGTAAATACTGTTTTGGAAATAAGTCTAGGCTGCTCTGGGAAGAGTAGGAGAGATTAGACATCAGAGAAAGCTTCCCAAAGGAGAAGATGCTTAGTTATGTGGAGGGATAAGTGAGTGGACTAAGGAAGGAGAAAGCAAGGAAGAGAGTGGCATGTGCAAAGACACAATCAGATTAGTAATCATGTTCAGGGCCCCGTGAAGTGTTCTGTGTAGCAGTAGCATGGGGGAGAATGAAGAAGGAATTGATCATGAGGCTAATGGTTAGTTGGAGATCAGGTAATATAGACCCAGGTTAATTGATCTGGACTTTATCTGATGAGCAATAAGGAATCTTTTAAGCAGGGTCTGACAAGCTTGGATTTGCAAATATTGATAGATTTCCCTGGACTGCTGGCATGAAAGAAAGTAGGCAATGACAGTAAGGACCAGAATGAGGAAGGGCGTTCTTGGAAATGGAATTCAAACCCAGTTGTCTAGAGTGAGGTTACCAAGGAAGTGTTCTAGAAAGGAAGCTACCTAAGTGTCATGCTGAATGGTCAGAGCAGAAACCAGCATGTGCTGGGTTATTTGCCTAACCAACCTAAGTCAACAGAGGCTGTATTTCCATGACCACTTCTAAGCAAGTGTGTGCTCCTGGCAGCATTGCCATGTGCCCTGGGGGAAAATTTAAAGGGGCTTTGAATGTGTGAATGCCCCATTATATCTGAGTGTCTGAAAATCTCTCTCTTCACAAACATGCACTGTACAAATGGCATCTGCTCTCAAATAGGAAACAACTGTGCCACTGGAGTTGGCAGGACGAAGTTCGAAAGAAAGCAAGTAACAATTCTGCTGCCTACTAAGCTGCCTCTTCCAGCTTCTTGCTAAAGGCCCCTTCGGTTCTCTCTCCTCTACCAACCAGAGGGAAAGTGCTGCGTACTCGCATTCACAACTCCAAACATTTCAAATTAAACTGCCCCAGGAGTTGAATTACCTCAGCTAATGTTTCTCAGCATTGTGGCACTCCTCAATCAAGAGGTTTCAAACAAGATTCCCTAAAGACAGGCATTGTTCCTTCATCTGTTCAACAATAAAGCACTTGCAAAGTGTTCACCACAGAAAGTGTTGTTTGGTTTCATAAAAATGGTGGGTGGGAAGAACATATTGGCAAAAAAATAGAAATAAAAAAGAAAGGTCTGGAGAAGAATAGTTTCCAGCACATCCCTAAGAAAATTTTATTGAAGCCCTTTTATTTTTTAGGACCTGAAAGAAACTTTGCTGAGCAACTGACCGTGTTGCCTGGGACTGGCTTCCTCAAGAGCCCAAGGAAGCAGTAATAGCAGCACATGAATACCCAACAGCCTGGGATCAAATCATGGCTCTGTCACTTACTACTTGTAGCATCCTAGACTAGTCACTAAAGATCCTCAGAACTCATTTTCTCTGCCCTCACAGAATATGTGTGGATGAAAATATAGCATATTATTATAAATCGCTTTGCAAAGTATAATGAGCTATTTGACTCTAAAGGATCAAAGTTATTTGCTAAAAACTTGAAGAAAGCAGTCTCTTTTTGGCCCCTAGTCCATTAATTAATTCAAAAATATCATTAAAATTATATTTGCTGGACGGAAACTAGATGGCAGAGTAGAAGGATGTGAGCTCACACCCTTCTTACAAAAACACCAAAATCACAACGAACTGCTGAACAACCATCAGAAAAAACAAACAAACAAAAGAAAAACACAGAACACAACAAAACGCTGGAACCTACCAAAAAAGATATCCTACAACCAAAGATGAAGAAACCACAACAGTTTGGAAGGAGGGGCACAATTGCAATAAAATCAAATCCCATATCAGCTGGGTGGATGAGGCACAAACCAGAAAATTTATACCACAGAAATTTTCCCATAGGATTGAAGTTCTGAGCCACAAATCAGTTTCCCCAGCCTGGGGGTCTGGCAACAGGAGGAGGAACCCCCAGAGAATCTGGCTTTGAAGGCCAGTGGGGTTTGACCACAGGAATTCCACAGGACTGGAGGAAACAGAAACTCCACTCTTGGAAGGTGCACATAAGGTCTCGTGCACACCAGGACCCAGGGAAAAAAGCAGTGATCTCATAAGAGCCTAGGCCTGCTGGAGGATATTGGAGGGTCTCCTGCAGAGGCAGGGGGAAGCTGTGGCTCACTGCAGGGACAAAGACACTGGCAGTGGTAGTTCTGGGGAGTAATCATTGGCATGAGCCCTCCTGGAGGCCGCCATTTTCTCACCAAGACCTAGCCCCACCCAACAGCCTATAGGCTCTAATGCTGGAAGCCAGGCCAAACAACCAACAGGGCAGAAACAGCCCCATCCATCAGCAGATAGGCCACTTAAAGTCTTCCTGAGCACACAGCTGCCCAGTAAACACAACCCTTGACACGGCCCTGCCCATCAGATGGACAAGATCCAGCTCCACCCACTAGTGGGCAGGAACCAGTCCCTTCCACCAGGAAGCCTGCATAAGCCTGTTAGATAGCCTCATCCACTAGGGGGCAGATAGCAGAAGCAAGAAGAACTACAACCCTGCAGGAATGGAAACCACAATCACAGAAAGTCAGACAAAATGAAACGGCAGAGGAATATGTCCTAGACGAGGGAACAAGATAAAACCCCAGAAGAACAACTAAGTGAAGTGGAGATAGGCAAACTACACGAAACAGTATTCAGAGTAATGATAGTAAAGATGATCCAATATCTCAGACAAAGAATGGAGGCACAGATTGAGAAGATACAAGAAATGTTTAACAAAGACCTAGAAGAACTAAAGAACAAACAGAGATGAACAATACAATAATTGAAATAAAAAATACAGTAGAAGGAATCAATACCAGAATACCTGAGGCAGTAAAAGGGATAAGTGATCTGGAAGAATGGTGGAAATCACTACCATCGAACAGAATAAAGTAAAAAGAATGAAATGAGGACAGCCTAAGAGACCTCTGGGACAACATTAAACACACCAACATTCACATTATAGGGGTCCAAGAAGGAGAAGAGAGAGAGAAAGGACCCGAGAGAGATAATAGCTGAAAACTTCCCTAACATGGGAAAGGAAACAGTCAGCCAAGTCCAGGAAGTGCAGAGTCCCATACAGGATGAACCCAAGGAGGAACATGCCGAGACACATAGTAATAAAACTGAAAAATTAAAGACAAAGAAAAGGTATTAAAAGCAACAAGAGAAAAGCAACAAATAACGTACAATGGAATTCCCATAAGGTTATCAGCTGATTTCTCAGCAGAAATTCTCCAGGCCAGAAGGGAGTGGCATGATATATTTAAAGTGATGAAAGGGAAGAGCCTACAACCAAGAATACTCTGCCCAGCAAGGCTCTCATTCAGATTCGACAGATCAAAAGCTTTATAGACAAGCAAAAGCTAAGAGAATCCAGCACCACCAGACCAACTTTGCAACAATGCTAGAGGAACTTCTCTAGGTGGAAAAGAACAGGCCACAACTAGAAACAAGAAAATTACAAATGGAAAAGCTCACTGGTAAAGGCAAACATACAGTAAAGGTAGGAAATCATCCATACAAAAATATGATATCAAACCCAGCAATTGTGAGAAGAGGAGAGTACAAATGCAGGATATTGGAAATGCACTTGAAATTAAAACACCAGCCACTTAAAATAATCTTGTTTATGTATAGACTGCTTTATCAAAACCTCATGGTAATGGCAAGCCAAAAATCTACAATAGATACACAAAAAAGAAAATGCAATCCAAACACAACACTGTTAGTCATCAAATAACAAGAGAACAAAAGAGGAAGGGAAGAAAAAAGACCTACAAAAACAAATCCGAAACAATTAACAATATGGCAGTAAGAACATACTTATTGATAATTACCTTAAACATAAATGGGTTAAATGCTCCAAACAAAAGACATAGACAAGCTGAATGGATACAAAAACAAGACCTCTCTATATGCTGTGTACAGGAGACCCACTACAGATCTAGGGGAACATACAGACTGAAAGTGAGGGGATGAAAAAAGGTATTTGATGCAAATGGAAATCAAAAGAAAGCTAGAGTAGCAATACTCATATCAGAAAAAAAAAGACTTTAAAATAAAGACTGTTACAAGAGACAAAGAAGGACACTAATAATGATCAAGGGATCAAACCAAGAAGATATAACAATTGTGAATATATATGCACCCAACATAGGAGCACCTCAATACATAAGGCAAATGCTAACAGCCACAAAAGGAGAAATAGACAGTAACACAATAATAGTGAGGGACTCTAACACCCCACTTTTATCAAGGGACAGATTATCCAGACAGAAAATTAATAAGGAAACAAAGGCTTTAAGTGACACATTAGATGAGATGAACTTAATTGATATTTATAGAGCATTCCATCCCAAAGCAGTAGAATACACATTCTTCTCATGTGCACATGGAACATTTTCCAGGATTGATCACATGCTGGGCCACAAAGCAAGCCTCAGTAAACTTAAGAGAATTGAAATCATATCAATCATCTTTTCCGACCACAACACTATGAGATTAGAAATCAACTACAAGAAAAAAATGTAAAAAACACAAACACGTGGAGGCTAAACAGTATGCTACTAAACAACCAATGGATCACTGAAGA
The DNA here is from genome assembly GCF_028564815.1 of Eubalaena glacialis. NCBI lineage: Eukaryota > Metazoa > Chordata > Mammalia > Artiodactyla > Balaenidae > Eubalaena > Eubalaena glacialis. Next base: position 55,105,158 of record NC_083725.1, on the reverse strand, counting down.
AATCAAAGAGGAAATCTAAAAATACCTAAAGACAAATGAAAATGAAAGCACAACAATCCAAAACCTAGGGGATTCAGCAAAAGCAAAGGGAAGTTTATAGCAATACAGTCTTACCTCAGGGAACAAGAAAAATCTCAAATGAAACAACCTAACCTTATACCTAAAGCAACTAGAGAAAGAATAACAAACAAAACCCAAAGTTAGTAGAAGGAAAGAAATCATAAGATCAGAGCAGAAATAAATGAAATAGAGATGAAGAAAACAATAGAAAAGATCAATGACACTAAAAGCAGGTTCTTTGAAAAGATAAACAGACTCGATAAACATTTAGGCAAACTCATCAGAAAAAAAGGGAGAGGGCTCAAATCAGTAAAATTAGAAATAAAAGAGAAGTTACAAATGACACCACAGAAATACAAAGGATCATAAGAGACTACTACAAGCAAGTATATGCCAATAAAATGGACAACCTAGAAGAAATGGACAAATTCTTAGAAAGGTACAACCTTCCAAGACTGAACAAGGAAGAAATAGAATATATGAACAGGCCAATCACAAAGTACTGAAATTGAAACTGTGATTTAAAATCTTCCAACAAACAAAAGTCCAGGACCAGATGGCTTCACAGGCAAATTCTATCAAACATTTAGAGAAGAGTTAACACTTATCCTTGTGAAACTATTCCAAAAAAGTGCAGAGGAAGGAACACTCCCAATCTCTTCTACGAGGCCATCATCATCCTGATACAAAAACCAGACAAAGATACCACAAAAATAAAATTACAGACCAATATCACTGATGATCATAGACACAAAAATACTCAACAAAATGCTAGCAAACCAAATCCAACAATACATTAAAATGATCATATACCATGATCAAGTGGGATTTATCCCAGGGATAGAAGGATTTTTCAATATCCACAAATCAATCAGTGTGATACACCACATCAACAAATTGAAGAATAAAAACTATATGATCATCTCAATAAATGCAGAAAAATCTTTTGACAAAATCCAACACCCATTTATGATAAAACCTCTCCAGAAAGTGGGCATAGAGGGAACATACCTCAACATAATTAAGGACATATACGACAACCTACAGCTAGCATCATATTCAATGGGGAAAAGCTGAAAGCATGTCCTGTAAGATTAGGAACACGACCAGGCTGTTTACTTTCGCCAATTTTATTCAACATAGTTTTGGAATTCCTAGCTTTGGCAATCAGAGAAAGAAAGAAATAAAAGGAATTCAAATTGGAAAAGAAGAAGTAAAACTGTCACTTTTTGCAGATGACATGATACTATACATAGAAAATCTTAAAGATGCTACCAGAAAACTAATAGCGCTCATCAATGAATTTGGTAAAGTTGCAGAATACAAAATTAATACATAGAAATCGCTTGCATTCCTATACACTAACATGGAAAAATCAGAGAAATTAAGGAAACAACCCCATTTACCACTGTATCAAAAAGAATAAAATACCTAGGAATAAACCTACTAGGAATAAACCTACCTAAGGAGGCAAAAGACCTGTACTCAGAAAACTGTAAGATACTGATGAAAGAAATCAAAGATGACATAAGCAGAATGAGAGATATACTATGTTTTTGGATTGAAAGAATCAATATTGTCAAAATGACTATACTACCCAAGGCAATCTACAGATTCAGTGCATAACTCATAACTCCTTCCTAACTCCCTATGAAGTTACCAATGGAATTTTTCACAGAACCAAAACAAAAAAATTTAAAATTTTTATGGAGACACAAAAGACCCGGAACAGCCAAAGCAATCTTGAGAAAGAAAAACGGAGCTGGAGGAATCAGGCTCCCTGACTTCAGACTATACTACAAAGCTATAGTTATCAAAACAGTATGGTATCAACACAAAAACAGAAATGTAGATCAATGGAACAGGATAGAAAGCCCAGAAATAAACCCACACACCTATGGTCAGTTAATCTATGACAAAGCAAGCAAGACTAAACAATGGAGAAAAGAAAGTCTCTTCAACAAATGGTGTTGGGATAACTGTAAAAAAAATGTAATTAGAACATTCTTTAACACTGTACACAAAAATAAACTTAAAATGGATTAAAGACCTAAATGTAAGACTGGATACTATAAAACTCTTAGAGGAAAACGTAGGGAGAACACTCTTTGTCATAAATCACAGCAATATATTTTTCGATCTGTCTCCTAGAGTAATGGAAATAAAAACAAAAATAAACAAATGGGACATAATTAAACTCAAAAGCTTTCTCACAGCCGAGGAAACCATAAACAATACAAAAAGACAACCCAGAGAATGGAAGAAAATATTTGCGAACGATGCCACTGTCAAGGGATTAATCTCCAAAATTTACAAACAGCTCATGCAGCTCAATATTAAAGAAAAAAAAAACCCAATCAAAAAATGGGCAGAAGACCTAAATAGACATTTCTACAAAGAAGATATACAGATAGCCAAGAGGCACATGAAAAGATGCTCAACATCACTAATTATTAGAGAAATGCAAATCAAAACTACAATGAGATATCACTTCACACCAGTCAGAATGGCTATCATCAAAAAGTTTACAAACAATAAATGCTGAAGAGGGTGTGCAGAAAAGGGAACCCTCTTGCACTGTTGGTGGGAATGTAAATTGGTACAGCCACTATGGAGAACAGTGTGGAGTTTCCTTTAAAAACTAAAAATAGAACTACCATGTGATCCAGCAATCCCACTCCTGGGCATATACCTGGAGAAAAAAACATGCTTCAAAAGGATACATGCACCCCAGTGTTCATTGCAGTGCTGTTTATAATAGCCAAGACATGGAAGCAACCTAAATGCCCATTGACAGATGAATGGATAAAGAAAATGTGGTACATATATACAATGGAATATTACTCAGCCATTAAAAAGAAGGAAATAATGTCATTTGCAGCAACATGGATGGACCTGGAGATTATCAAACTAAGTGAAGGAAGTCAGACAGAGAAAGACAAATATCATATATCACTTATATGCAGAATCTAAAAAAATGATACAAATGAACTTATTTACAAAACAGAAACAGACTCACAGACTTAGAGAATGGACTTATGGTCAACAGGGGGAAGGGTGGGGGGGGAGGATAGATTGGGAGTGTGGGATTGACATGTACACACTGCTGTATTTTAAATGGATAACCAACAAAGACCTACTGTATAGCACGGGGAACTCTGCTCAATATTCTGTAATAACGTAAATGGGAAAAGAACTTGAAAAAGAATAGATACATGTATATGTATAACTGAATCACTCTGCTGTACCCCTGAAACTAACACAACATTGTTAATCAACTATACTCCAATATAAAATAAAATTTTTTAAAAAGAATAAGACACTTCTTAACCACAATTTGTGGGAAAAAAAAGAAATTCTATGTAACAGGTAGGCTTATGTAATAAGGTATGAGTGTGTGTGGCGGCGGGTTGGGGGAGGAGAGGGGGTAGTATTAAAAAGGGGGCATTCCACATAGAGGGAGCAGGGTATGCAAAGTCCCTGCAAAAAGAAGGCCCAGGCAAGTTTGAGGATTTGAAAAGGCCCATGTTACAGGAGCACTGAAAATTGAGATAGAAAAATTACACTGTTAAGGGTGAGTTGGGGCCAGAGATGCTGATCATCTAGTGCCTTATAAACCCAGTGTATTTGTCTGCATCTCAGGAGGGAACAGATGGGACACTCAGATTTGGATAATTAGGAAAATTTGAGGAAGATTAATAAAGGGGCTGTTTATGAAGGTGTAGGCAGGGTGTGGTGAAATCATTAGGGACACTGCAATACCCAGATCCTAGTAATAGTGGAGCCTAGTTACCAGCCCTAAAGCAAAGGAGTGAGGGGAGGGAGTTGTGACCTTACAGAGACCCAGGGATCGAGAGGTCTGAGTAAAGAGGGCCCCTGGCAGGAGATGTTGGGGAAGAATGCAGCCAGTTCCAAATAACTTCACAGAAAGAGAGTCTACCAGAGGCTCAAACAACCTGATCTCTTTCTCCTTCTTTCCTCCAGCTTCTTGCTGGTGCCTCCCACTGGCTGAATCCTTCTGCAGCCGAGGGCGAAAAAGCCCATGATGCAGTCGTGAGTGTCAGCTTTCAGGGCATTGGGTGGGGCGGAAAAGAGGCAACTGTGAATCTGAGTGACAAATGGAAGGGGTGTTCCCGATAAAGGAATATGTTTTTAACAGCAGTGGAAGCTTCTGGGCTTAGAAACCTTTGCCTTTTAGTTCCCAGGGTCCTCATGTTGGCGTGCAGTCCTCTAGTACAGAGGCTTTGGATTCTGATTGCTTGGGTTCACAACCTGGACCTACCACTTGTTAGACCATGGCCAAGTTAATTAATCTCTCAGTTTCCTCATCTATAAAATAGAACTAATAATAGTAACTTTTGATTAGGACTAGTGAAAGGATTAAATTCAATAATACATTAAAGCATTTAGAGCAGTGTCTGGAAAATAGTAGGCATTACAAAAATGCTGACTCTCCTGATTCATATTATTGATATTTCAAAGAATGAAGAAGCGAAGTTTAGAGACTTTTCGAAAAATTACACAACTAGTCAATGACAGAACCGAGGGGTAGAGATTCCACTACAACACGCCAACTCTAACAATGGTGATCTACACGTTTGCTTGTCACCCTCCCTTCCCACAAGATTGTCACTTCCTGAGGGCAAGGATTATTTTGCATTCAAGAACCCATGATAGTACACCATTTTTGCTCTGTAAATGTTTGATGGATGAGTATATAAAGCACTGTGACAGAAAGTACAGAAGTAATTACTGGAGGAGAGGAGAGCATCCCTTGAAAGCCTGAATTCCTTTTCTCTTATCCTGTATAAATAATGCTATAAATAACAAAATGTAACTTGGCTTCTTCAAGAAGGTACTGAGATTTAGTAATAAATTTTAAACAACTGACATATTGTATGCCTGCTCTGAGGTCCATTACTTTGGTTGAAATATTTGAGTCACCATTTCTGAAGCCCCTCCCCTTCCCCTTCCCCATCCCATATATACAGGAAGTAGAGATGCTCTATAGCTTGTAGGGAACTCACTAGAGTCAACATTCTCTGCTATAGAGACTAGTATAGTCTATATATAGACTAGATAGACTAAACTATATAGACTAGAGTCTATAGGGTTTTTGTTATTGATTGCTGGAGGAATGATGCATCATTCAAAGTATCTTTCAGTGGTCTCATTGGAGTTTTATTCATTTCATCTGGCATTGAGTGTGTAGACAGCCTGGAGCTTCTCTGGGAAACTGAAGGCTGCAAGAGTAGAACCAGAGTTGTGACTTAATGTCTTACTTGCATGGGAGTAAGATAGGCATCTTAAATGATAACAGAAGTTACTTAGTGATCCGAGATCTTAGAATGGTCTTAGAATGAATCCTTTTCATAGTTTGATGTCAATAAATCCATAAGGAAAAAATACACGAGGAGTTAGAAGACTTTAGCCATATCATTGATGGTTGGACAGGGCAATTTCACTAAATTATAAAGTGAAAATAATAACTTGCTTTGCCACCATCTCAGTAACGGCATTAGAATAAGGCAGTTTTATCTGTGAGCAGGCTGTAAATAATATGAAGACTAATGCAAAACCCAAACGTTGTTATCTTTCTGTTTGTAAAAACTTGACAGTTATACATTGTTTTTCCTATTTGGTGCCTTTGCTATTCATCTAGGTTTGTTTTTGGATATAGAAAGGTCCCTAGTGTAGAAAAAGAAATGCCTGCCTTCCATTCCCTCCTAGATTTGGTCATATCTTAGCAGATAGTAGCAAAATTTGGGAACACTCAGAGTTTGCAACTGCATTCCAGAAAGCATAGTGCCACACTGTGCCTCTAATTCACTTTGAACATTTACTCAAAATAACAAATATTTACTAAGCATGTATTAAGAGCCACTTGCTGTTAGCCAGCTGAGTTCTAAATAAGTATTAATAAAAATGTCCTCTTTCCCAAGGGAATTCATGGTTTATAACAGTCTAGTGCAGCAATTAAGAGTAAGACCTTTGAGTAAATAACCTGATCCTTTCTCTCCAAGCATCCATTTTTGTCATGCCATATCCCACGTCATAGGATAATAATTGTATCTACCCCTTAAGGTTGCTGTGAAGATGAAAGAGGTTGATAATTATAAAGCTCGAGCACAGTGTCTGTCACATAATAAGTGCTCAAGTAATGATGGCTTTTAAAATTTTTATTAGGAAAGGCACATACAGAAACAGATCTTACCATGACATGTGCTACATAGTGACAGAACAGAGGTGGTGTGGTCATCTAGAGAATCTTTACCCATCTTCTTTTTCTATCCTGGGGTACAGACATGTTTTGCTGTGTACCAAAGCTTCCAGTGTCAGAGTCATGAATGTGATGCTGTGTATGTTCCACGGAAGGAAGAAGAGCAGTTTTTTTCTCCAGTAGAAAGTATGCAGCTTCGTCTCTGCAGGCGTGTGAAACTTGGCTCAGGCACTCAGGGCCATCTTTGGAGACTTTAATTGATTTGGGGGCCTAAATGTTTAAAATGCTATAGGAAACAAACACTCCCAATTATTTCTAAAAATCCCCCAAATTGTTGATGGTTCTCCATAAAACTTCAACAAACAGTATTTTTTTCTTTCCGTTGAAAACAGTACATTTTTCAAAGACAATACAAGAACAAGATTGACACTGTGAAATTTTAAGATTTATGAATCTTAAGGGCTATAATTAACTTATCAAAGATTTTTTTTTTTAGATTTCAAATAGGTGCATTTTTTTGTGCAAAGAACACGGATTTTAGTTTTTACCTCTTTCAGTCATGGTTCCTAATTTGATATAGATCTAAGGGTTTTGTTTTATAGCTCCAGTTAACTAGTGAAGGAGTAGCACAGAGAATAAATTTTGGAGACATTTAGAAGGTGAAGGAGCCATCATGGGTTGCAGGGGGCTGTGGAAGGTTTTCTAAAGGATGTAGGCCATGAACTAGGCTTTGGGGACAATTAGAACAGTGGTGGGTAGGAGGGGAGGGGTACGAAGATTTCTCAAAGAGTAGGAAAGGCATGCCTAATGTTAGGCATGCATGGAGGTGCTGGAGTGGAAGTGTCAGCTAGCAAGTCAGCTTCAAAATGTGACGTAAACATCACTGACTTTAGAAGCTCTGTATTCATTCAGGGTGAAAATGGAAGAAAGTTATTTTGTTGGAGACATTCTGGGAAACAGTGATGGAAATCTAGAGCATGTCTTATAGCTCACAGGTATGGCCATATAACACTGAAGAGCCAGGCAGTTTTACAAATCACTATGTTCCCTTCTTTGAGATGTATCAATAGTTGCAGCTTGATCATTATCTCGATGGTAATCAGTTTGCCTCTGCTGCTTGCAAGTGCATCTGCGGTCACTTCATAAATTATCTTGTGAAACGGAGCTTCATGAGCACGAGAATGAGTCTGGATGTGTGTTTTCTGTTGATGTATACTGAATGCATCTATAGTGCAGCTGCATTTAGAACTCTGTAAAGATGTGACTACTTGCTTGCTCTTCCCCTGGCATCGGTCAAGTTGAAAAATTCCAAACGTGGCTGTAAATTCCACTAGTTCTGCATGGAAGAAAGGGCCCACATACAGGTCAAGGGACTTTTTTTTTGAACTCCAGCCTCTGTCTGATTCTTCTTCAGAATTAGAAGTGTTTTGGGAAAGGGATATTAGGGAGAATTATTTTCTCAGTGGTATTTTGAGGTGTGTGTATCACTGGAAGGGAATCAAAGGTGGGGAAGAGAGAATTAACCTTAATGGAATGCTTGTGGATATACAAAACCTTTATGTACATTTCACCCTCATAATAATTCTCTGAAATAGGCGTAATTATATCTTGTAGAATAAAAGCATCACGAGGGTAGTGGTTGTTGTCTGTTTTGTCCAAGTGCTTAATACAGTACCTCACGTACTAGATGCTCAGTAAATATTTGTGAGATAAAAATGATTTGAGTTAAATCTTATGTTTGAAGAAACAGTAGTAAAGAACAGTTAAATGTATTTCAGAGCTACCATGGGCTAGGCATGGTGCATAGAGGAAGATGTGAAGGTAGGTTTATCTGACTGCACGACACATGATTTTTCAACTATGTCATAATACCTCTCCATGATGACACTTTTCATGAAAGAAAAAATATATATACAATTCTCAGAAAGGGAGATGTTACTAATTGAGAATTAGAATTTATCTAGGAAGCAGACAGAGCTGCTCATCCCTCCTGGATTATTCTACAATTGAATCCTTTCTTGATTCAGAATGGAGAGAGATTTTATATGGATATTTGTAAGCTGCCTTAAATCCTTTCTGAAACAAGGATGAGTAAACACAATAAACAAATAAGTAATTCCGAGGATATGCTGTGGTTTCATATTCATTTTAACTGGTATTTATTAGGTGCCAAGTCTGGATTTCTGCATTGGGTATGTGGTATTAGGGATCAGGGACATAATGGAGGAAAGATACCATTCCTGCCTGAATTAGCTTACAGCTTTATTTTAGGTGGGAAGATGGATCAAATCAGTGTTTTCTAAACCTGGTTGCATATAAGAATAACCCATGGAGCATATTAAAAATACAGAATTAAGCTCTCTGGGATTGGGTCTGAGAATTTCTGTCTTGATCATAGCCCTAGATCATAATGATTCACAGCCACATTTAGGAAGCACTGAATTAGATGCACATTAAAATCCCTTCCAAGCTTTAGAAGTCTGTGATTTTCTGTTACTCTAAAAGCTTCTTACAAAAATAGTCATAAAAAGATGTATGTTTCTGCCAGCAGAGCATTGCTCTAAGAAGGAACATTAGGGCAAAAAGGATGAGAATTGTTGGTAAGGAGGAGAGTTTGATTTGGAAAGTCATGGGCAACTTGGGCCAGCACCAGCCCAAATCCTGAGTGGCTGAGGCCAGAGGTAGATTCCCTAGACTGTTTGTTCGGGTTAGTCTAACTTGGAGTGACTTAGACTAATTATGAAAACTAAGCCCGTCCAGTTGCTTGTATTTCTAATGTTTCCTATTTAGAAAAGTAGTAAATCATCACGTGTGTCTGTGCCTTACTAGCAAAGCTACACAATGCAATTGCTTCCTTTCTTAGAGAAAAAGAACTCAGTACAAAAATGGCCTTCTGTACCATAGACTAAGCCACTTAAATAGGAATCAGTTCTCTTTATCACAGAAAGCCAATATTAATGGCTATTGAGTATTTTTATATACTAATAAAAAACATCTGTTAGTCTTTGTGTATGTTAAGATTGCTTTATCGAAATATCAGGAAAACAGTTGTTAATATTTTATTACATGTAATAATTACATTTGTTAATATTGTTAACCATGATAGTAGTTAACATGTATTTATTGAATGTTTACTATCTCCAGTCACTATGCTTTGAAACATTTTTCCACAATTTATTCAATCTTCATAAGAAGACTATCAACTAGATCCCTTTGTGATGCCCATTTTATTGATGAGGAAATGGAGGTTTATAGAAATTGAGTTCCTTGAGACATCCAGCGGGCAAGTTCAGGGCAAGGACTCAAGTTTACTTCTGTTTGACTCCTCAGCCCATGTTTTTAAACTCCACCCTAAATTATTTCCAAGTAAATAAAATAGATCTTTCCATACAACAGAATATTATTCTCTAGTCCAAGGGTCCCCAACCCCTGGGCTGCAGACCGGTAGCAGTGCACACAGGAACTGGGCTGCACAGCAGGAGGTGAGCGGCGGGTGAGCAAGTGAAGCTTCATCTGCCGTTCCCCATCGCTCCCCATCGCTCCCCATTGCTTGCATTACCGCCTGAACCATTGCCCCCCACCACCACTTACGTGGAAAAATTGTCTCCCACGAAACCGGTCCCTGGCGCCAAAAAAGCAGTTGGGGACCGCTGCTCTAGTCATTAAGTTGTGTTTTTGAAGAATATTTAAAGATGTGAGAAAACGTCCATGGTACAGTAGTAATTCATATGACACATAGAAAAACATATATAAACATTTAGGAAAACGTATGTTTGAAGGAAATACATCATGTGTTAGCATTTTTGTCTGTGCGGTTGAATTACAGATGTATTTTGTGTTCTGCCCAATACTTCTCTGTGTTTTCCCATAATTTCTATAATAACTATTTATAGTCGGAAGGATAATTATATGTTACTAATTAAAATAAAATCTATTAAAGTATTAGAAAGATTATAAGGAAATTTATCAAAATATTGAGAAGGCTTTTATTTAGGCAAAAGAACAATGAACATGCAATAGTATCACTCTTTTACTTATAATTTCTAAAGGTTCCTCACAGAAAGTATTTTTAAAATCCAAATGCCTTAGATACCGTACAAGATCCTTTATAACCTAGACCTTGGCTATCTTCTTTCCAGATTTATAATCTAGCCTCTGGGTATCTTTCAAGACTTAATCCCTAAAACTCTCTCTGAGATGTATTCTACTCTCTGGTTTTATCAAACCACTTGAGGGTGCCATATTTCTTCCTAAGTCAATGCCTGTACATGTGGTTCCATTTGCCTGGAATCACTAAAGCATAACCATTTTGAGGGCAAGGGTCATGTTGTCTTAAGACTGGTATTCAATTACCCAACACAGTGCTTACTATGCAGTAAGCCTTCAATACATATTTTTGAGTAAATAAAAGGTCTTCTTTTACCTACTTCTCCCTCCATTTTCAGCATAACAAAGTGGTTAGGTCCAGGCTTTAAAGCCAGTGGAACTGGAAGAGTGGTGTGTAGCTTTCACATTTACTCTATATGTGTTTCTGTTTGGAAGTTTTACAGTGGAAGTGTATTCATATACTACCTAGGTAATTTGAAATATAAAGATGAGAAAAGATGTTTTGTTGAAATGTTCTCTGACAGAAAGGAAAAGATTAGTTGTTATTATTGGGTGTTATCTTTTAATCCTCTGCTCAAATATCACCTCTTTCCTAAAGCCTTCTTGTATCCATATTTCCCCTGGGCCCAGTTTGCTTCTCTATCTTCCTGTTTTCCATTTAGCTTTTTTTTTTTTTTTTTTTTTGCCTCTATCTCTACATATTTCAGTGCATTGCAATTATTTACTTATGACTGTTTTCCATGCTCTTATGTGAGGGAGAGCACAAGGTCTGCTTGACATTTTACTCTAAAGACCTAACTCACAGTGTACATCCTGTAATGACTGAACATGCACAGGACTCCTTTCTCAGGTAACTCACAGACTCTGGAAAAGACCTCACCCAGAAGGTGACATTTGACTAAACTCCTCATTTGCTTCCAGTTGTTATTCCAATGCCCCTATGCAGTAAAGCATGCCTGGCCATCCTGTTTAAAATGGCCTCATACCATCCTTTGTCCATAACTCTCTGTCCCTTCCCTGTTATATTTTTCTCCTTAGTACTTACTACTATCTAACCTAGTATACACATTACTTATCTCTTTATTGCTTGTCTCTCCTTACTAGGATATCAGCTGTACGAAGACAGAGATACGAGTCTGTTTTATTCACTGCTCTATCCCTAGAGCCTACAACAGGCCCTGGTATACAGGAGGTATCCAGTTGATATTTGTGGAATAAATGAATGCCATGTAAAAAATTACGGAGAGATCCACAGGAGGTGGGAAGAGTAGCATGGCTCTGCTGTACCAAATCTAAGCCTTTTTCTTGAATATTGTTTTGACAACCAATGAGTGGCAGTGAACTCAAGATACTACCCTGGAAAGAGGTTTGAGTGGGAGTATTTTATATTGACGGATGAGTGCAGACCTCATCAGAATCTTAGCTGTCCCTAGCAGACAATTAAGTAAAGGGAAGGGTGAGCATCCTTTCATTAAATGTAGATGACCTACTAAGAGGCCACTTCCAGGCCTCTCATACAAGGTACTTGAGGGAATATCTGCCCAACAGCCTGCCATTCACCTTAAAAAATTGCCTAGACCCTGCCTCTCAAACAATCAGCTGGGTGAAGAAGGCTGTAAAGTCATACCCCACGAATCCTGGCCAAAAGAGTTTTAGCTTGAAATATACTTAACGCAGGTATAACCAGATACCCATCCTAGACAGGGTACGATCTCAACAAAGCCCCTTTTAGATCACTAGGCTTCCTCCCTGCAGTCCACCAGGATAAAGGGAATGAGAAACAGACCCTGAGGTAACTAGCTGAGGTACCTTACTGACATGACAGCCTGGGCAACAGATTGGGAGCAATAACAAAAGATACATTTGTTTTAGAACATTCGCTGACCCCCTTCTTTCCTTTCGGCAATATGAAGCTAACATGACCTACTGCTTGCTCAGACCTTTCCCATTTTTAGTTAATAAAACCAGACTGGCTGCTATAGAAGACCACTGGGCATTCTTTTCTCTGTAATGAGACATATCCAGTGTATCCAAACTGAAGTCAACACATTTTAGAAAAAGTTAGTTAGAAAGAATGTTGGAGAGCATCTTTCTGTTTAACCTCTCTGAAAAATTGTTTTGTGCCCTATCTGAAGACCACTCTATGGACTCAGACTCATGCAGTTTCTGTAGGACAATCATTACTAGGGGGTGTGTGTGTGTGTGTGTGTGTGTTTGGTGGGATGTTCCATGTTGAGCTTAAAATCATTCTGGGCTCAAAACCAGTCCCTATCAAGAGTGACAAATTTTCAGTAATGTCTATGAAACCTCAGATGTGTTTTTCCATAAGGTAGAACAAATACACCGTGGTTAATATAGGATAGCTATGATGTAGCATTTTAATATGTGGGTTCAAATCCTGGCATTGCCATTTTACTTCCTGCCTGACTTTAAGTACATTATTTAACCTTTTTGAAACTTTTTCTCCTCAGCTATAAATTTGGTAATAATAGAACTTTAATATAGGGTTGTTGGAAGGTTAAATGAGAGAATACATGTAAGACATTTAGCATCATGCCCTGCAACGCAGAAGCGAACTCAGCAACAGTTAGCTATAATAGTATTTCTATCATGGAAAGAGCAACTAACTTTCCTTCTTTCTAGGAACTGAATTTTTTTCGGTGTGAACATGGGGTTGAGACAGGTCCACGGACCTTTCTGATCATTACAGCCACCTCAGCAACATTTGGGAATCTGAACATAATAATGCATTGTTTCATATTTTCTTGATTTTATTAACTGAGGAATATAGAACTAGGAACTGTTCAAAAGTGGGAGCTCTCTTCCTAACTCAGAAAAACATGTTTAGTGCAAATTAGCAACTATAAGAACGTAGTTTAACATAGTTGTGGCATTATCTTTCATTGTAATTGGCGTTAATCATGTATACTTATACTTTTAAGATAAATATCAGCAGTTATTCCAAACGAGAATCATAGTGTTACACATGCACATACCCAGCTTTATCATGGGCCACCTAAGTAACTGAACAGTTTTTGACTAACGTCCAGCCACTGACAGTTTGTTGGAAATGAATGCAGAGCACCTATGAAGTCTCTCTCTGTAATGAAAATTTTATGCTTCCGAGGTTAATGTAGACAAGACTGTCCTATTGTACCAAGATTATCAAATATGTGAAAAGAAATTGACATAGGAAAAGACAACTTTTGTTCTTCACAATAGTAGATGCAAATTTGAAAGACTGTTCACTTTTATGAAGACACACCTCATTGCTTCCTAATTTCTTTCCAGAAAAACAGACTGGGGATGTAAGGTGTGACTGCGTGACTGGTGATACCTAATTATCACAAGCTGAACACATGGCCCGTTCCTGAGTATTGGGTCAATTCACATTTCTGAATCAGTTAGCAAAGCAATTAGAAGAAAACATCAAATAACTGAATATTCTCTTGGTCCACATTTAGTCAAGATTACGTGGCATGCCTGAGAATCGCTAACAATTAGCACCTGTGCATTTAGCTTGTAACCACATTTGACATTGTGTTTATACCTTTCTCTGGTTTTGGCCTTTTTTGGCAGGGAGAGGTATGGAATAGCAGAATGATATTAATAAGCCGCTCCTGTAAAATTGTGATCATTTGAGTTGGTACTGCCACAGAGGGCCTTGAGGGCCTGATGTAGCATCTACCTGCAACACTTGTAGCTTCCTGGGGAACCTGCCGAGCTTTTTGACACTGCCCCATCCTGCTCCGGGCCCTTGCTGTGACCGTCTTTCGGTCACATCTCTAACTGTTGAGGAGAAGGAAAACCCAAAAGTGTGAGGAATCACTTCATGGTAGCTTTTGTATTTTTCAGAGGCCATAACATGCAGAACTCAGTGCAGCTGCTTCTACTTCCTAAATCTCTCACATTTGTCCGGGAGGAACAAGCACAGTGAATCTCTGTGCACGGAGACAAGGGAGATCCCTGGGCAAAAAGCCAGAAATTTCCCATTGTTTGCCGTATGACAAAATTGTTTAGTATGGGCTTTCTAGCATTTTGTGGCTATGCCATTATTTATTTATATTTTTAAATCAATAGACTTTTTTTTAGAGCCGTTTCAGGTTTATGGAAAAATTTATCAGAAAGTACAGAGTTCCCATATATCCCCCCTCCCTGCACCCCTGGTTTCCCTTATTATTAACATATTGCATTAGTGTAGTGTATTTGTTACAATTGATGAACCAGTATTGATACATTATTATTGACTGAAGTCCACTAAAGTTTACATTAAACTTCAGGCTTTGTATTGTACATTCTATGAGTTTTGACATGTGTATAATGACATGTGTCCACCATTATGGTATCTTACCGAATAGTTTCACTGCCCTAAACATCCTCCGTGCTCTACTCATTCACCTGTCTGCCCCTTCACTCCGTCTTCACCTACTGAAATCATATTCATTCTTCAGGTCTCCACCCAACTGACCTTTTCCCAGGAAACCTTCCCTGGCACTCTGCTCACATTAGGCTCTAAAGTTACTGGCTTCCTAATACCCCATACTTCCTCTTCACAGTACGTCTCATAATTGTTATTTCATACTAATCTATTTGAATTTATCTTCCTCTCTAGACAGTATGTCTCAGAAGGGTAGGATTGCATGTATTTTACTCACTGCTTTATTCTCAGAAGCCGTCGCAGTGATTGGGCATTGCAGGAAACCAATAAATATGTATTGAGTAAATGAATGGATAACAAACATATTGATATAAATATTACACTTCCAGATAGTAACTATAAATTAAAAAGAAAATCTTTATCAGTGCACTACTGAAAACAGAAACTTCTGTTATCCAGAAAAATTGCCATCTTTTAAATGGCTCCAGAAAGTTGACAAAGTCCTTTATCAGACACACATAGCCCCATGTACAAGGTTCTTCATGACCTCACTCATGCTACTTCTCCAGCCTCATCACCTGCCTTATATGTGATGATCCAGTAATGCTGGACTGAACTGCTTGCTATTCCTCACAGGCGCTATGTTGTTTTACAGCCTTGTGACATTGCACAGTCTTCTTTTACTGCTTGAAAGGGCCTCACTGCCTGGCAAATCACCTGTCATTCTTCTTGATACAACTTGGGTGTAATCTTCCCCAGGAAGCCTTCTATGAACTCCCAGCTGAGGCTAGGTGTATCTCTGTGCTGCCACGTCACTCTGTGTAGCCCTATATCATGGTGCAAATGTTCGACAAATATTTAACAAATGAGACTGAATATCCTTTACCAAATTACACCAACATCACTGGAATATTTTTCTTTATCTTCTTATCTTCCCTTGAGACTGGGAGTGACATCAGTGACAAAACTGTCTTGTTCACTGCTCTGTCTTCAGTGCCTGGCATGGAATAGCCACCTGACCTAAGTTTACTGAGATTAACTGAATGATCAATGCCAAACAGTATTAAGCAAGGTCAGATTTACTCGAGTTTTCTATTGAAATAATCACAGCCTCCTTTTTGTTCAGCCTTGATAATTTAAGGGCTTATATTAGGAGTTTGGGATTAACATATACACACTACTATATATAAAATAGATAAACAACAAGGGCCTACTGTATAGCACAGGGAGCTATAGTCAATATCTTGTAATCACATATAATGGAAAAGAATCTGAAAAAGAACACATATATGTATATGTATATCTGAATCACTTTGCTGTACACCTGAAACTAACACAACACTGTAAATCAACTATACTTCAATGTAAATAAATAAATAAAGTGTGTGTGTGTGTGTGTGTGTGTGTGTGTGTGTGTGTGTATGACTTTGCTGACTTCCCCAACAGCTGCCAGCATGTATATCTTCTAGACTGTGAACGGGGTGATATGTCCCATTATGTCCCAGCTTCAGTCTAAACTGACCTAGGACCACTGAATCAAGGCCCTTGTTGTTAGACACCTCACAAAAATGAGACCAAAAGTAAGATTTGTCCAGGTTCTCTTGGATAGCATCCTAGTTCCTCCTTCATTGACTGACACAATCAGTATTCATCCATTCACTCTTTGAAACATCCCCGCCTGCCACCAAATGTGAGCACTCCTTCCTCTGCGCTCTACCACACACTGTACACGCTGCCATAACAGCACTTACCGAGTTGTATTCAAACCACTTGTTGAAACGTATGTCTCTCCTGTTTGACTGCAAGCTCGCTGAGGGCAGGGCTCTGTTCCATTAATCTCTAAATCCCAAGAATCTATTCCATGGACACATCCATCAGTACTTTTCAAATGAATGAACCAATGACCATATGTACAATAAGAATAAGTAGAGTGTAGTTACAAATAGGTGTCATAAATATATAAAAAGAAAGAAATCCACACTATTTGCAAACTACAATATAATCTCCAACACTGGCTCTGGGGAAGAACTGACATTTACTGAATGTCTACTATGTACCATGCTGGGTTCTAAGCACTTTGTCAGTATTACCTTGTTTCATCTTTATAATAGTCTGTCAAA
This sequence comes from Eubalaena glacialis, assembly GCF_028564815.1. Classification (NCBI taxonomy): domain Eukaryota; kingdom Metazoa; phylum Chordata; class Mammalia; order Artiodactyla; family Balaenidae; genus Eubalaena; species Eubalaena glacialis. The sequence goes on along the minus strand of NC_083725.1, from coordinate 55,088,273 downwards.
GTAGATACAATCACCTTATTTTTCAGATGAGGAAACATGAATTCAGAGAACGGGGTTATACATTTAAGAAATGTCTGACACCAAAGTTCCTTTTCCTGCTATTGAGAGACTATTATTTGAAGAGAAAAATATACAGAATGGGAGAGAATCCATGGAGAAAGATGAAGGGATTTCCGATTAAGGGTCAAAAGTATTCCTCCCCATGCAAAACTTTGTTGGCCTCAGAACACAAAGTCTCATTCTATCCCCTTGACTGTCCCCAACCGTCTCTCTGTATCTAAGCAGATAGAACTCACTCCACCCCAGAGAACCTGGAAGGCTTGTCCTGGTGATACTGTTCTAGGACTGGGTGACATCAGAGATGCCTTAGATTAGGATCCTTGTCAAAGAATCCTTTCAAAGCTCTGATTACTTAAGTGCATTTTCTCTCTTTTTTTTTTTTTCTGAATTTCCTGAACATTTAAATTTTAGTACAATTTACTGATCTTGCCAAATAGATTTCATAGGGATGGCCCAAAAAAACTATTTAGCAATAATAGATGTAATGGCAGATGAAAAATTTTTAGTTTCTATAGGATCAAGCAAACTTTGTATTATTGTGTGTCATTTCTCTGGGTATTTATACATTATTTTCCTCATTATACTGTAAGCTCTTTGAAAACAGGAACCACATTCTCCTTAGCTGTGCATCCCCAGCATCTAGAACAGTATCTTAAACATAATAGATGTAAATAAAAGTCTGTCATTGAATAATGAAAACATATATATGTCTCCCATCTGTTCCTGAAGGTTCTGGAAAGCCTCATAAAATTATACACTTTGAGATGAGGAATACTTTTTCCCATTATACACACACACACACACACGTGTGTGTGTGTGTGTGTGTGTGTGTGTAGAAACTGAGATTCCATATATTGTGAGGGCTGGAACCCACATTTTCTGAATCTCAGTCCTCTCTGTTTGCAATTTAAGCATCTTGGAGGCTAGGTGTTGTCATACATGGCATACCTTGAGAGCCCAGCAAATTTCTAACTGTGAGATTTTTCTCTTTTCAGAGAAATGAGCAATGCTGCCATCTATATACTATGGTAGTTTTAGACACATTAACAAGTGAAAATGAAAAAGCTGGAAATAGCAAAGGTTTTGTGGTTAGATATTAAGATTTCTGGGAGTTGACCCCAAAGGACTGCAGATGTTTTCTCTGCTTGTCTGTGTTACATAATAGCAGAGAAGCTTCTCAGGAACCCGAGTAGATTTTACTATTGCAAATGTTCATGGTTCTGGAGAAGCTCAAGGGAATTAATAAGTTTAGAGAAGGCAATTGGCTTCTGTAAGAACAAAATGCAGTAGTGAAGAAAAGCACAGAAAAAAGAGTGCCTATAACCAACCCTACCCCTACCTTACAGGTTTCCTGCACATTCTAAATCAGCCAAGTCTCCTGATGCCTGTGTGCTCTGCATTTCTAAGATGGTGAGTGAATAATGTTTACTAAAGCGTGGTGTAAAGACCACTGGGAATATACAAGATGATTTTAGGTACTTACTGATGGATATTTTTATTTCAACAGCTCTGCATTTTTTTATGGTTAAGTTATGTTTATTAAAATTACTGCATTCTTCCATTTATAGAAGTAAAGCAAACTCTCCTTCTAAAAAACTTATTTCAATATAGAAGTGATTGATTCAGAAACAACAAAGAAACTTCTAGTATAGGTAGTTTTTCATGGATATGAAAAACTATTTCTGATCAATGAAACAATCGCAACTGACATTTAAGAAACACTAGGTTACAGAATAAGTTGACCAAAGTAGTCTTTATCTCCCAACTTCCTTTGTGAAATAAAAGGCTCCCACAGTTGCATTTCCTCAGCATGTGAACCTGATTTAAATTTGAGACTATTTGGATCATTTCTTTTAAGGCTAGAAACCTAAAACGAAAGTTTTCTGTATTATTTTTCTTAAAAAAACCCACAGTACTTGGTATAGTAGGTGCTAAATAAAGGCAGCAAGTTAGGCATTTTTAAAGAGCCTGCGACTGATGATGTGTACAGAAAATTGGAAACAGATTCCAGAGTTGTAACTGATAGCGTTTGGGAACCAGATGGCTGTGCTGGACGATCAGAGAGTGACATCGTAGATGGAGTCTAGGTTCACTAAATTCACATTTAATAAGATAACAATATATGAAAATAAATGAATTCTATAATATACTCATAAACTGGTCTCATATTTTTGACATTCTGCATCCATGTGCACAAAGTAAACCTATCTTAATCTATCACTGCTTTTATAACACGAGTTATTCACTCTAATGAAATCATCTCATTATATAACGCTAAGAAATATATTAAATTTAGTCGTATTTTTTTAAAATGTTGATGTTCACCACATTCTCACCCTTGTCTCATGGGCTTTTCCTGCATTTGCCCAAAAATAACTGTTACTTTAACAGTGAAATGAAATCTCTCAGCTTCCCTGGCTCTCTATGGGCAGTGGCAGTAAACTTAGCCTGAAAATGTAGTTTTGCCAGCATTTCATTTTGCCAGAAAAAGAAATAAAACAAGTGCTCAGGATAAACATTTTCCATGTCCATTAACTTGTTTGATTTCGCATGGGTAAAACTTTTATTTTGTTCCATGTCACTTCTTACCTGTCTCTATTCATCCCTGCCAGCTTTATTTCCACACAGCAGTCTGTAATAGTAGCCTGCCCAGAGGCTATTCTTAGTCCTATCCTAGTTCTCTGGACCCTGAGCCAAGAAGAATCTGGAAGTAGGTTGGGGCCTCCTTCCCTTTGACAGGTAAACAGGGTCTGAAATGTGTCTGTTCTCCCCACGCCCAATATCCTGGGTATGGAGGCAGCCCCTGGGTGTACACTGAGCTGCAGCTTCACACTAGCGCGAACACCCATCTGTGTGTGCTTCTTGTCTTTCCCCTAGTTTATAACTGGAAAACAGTTCATCATTTTTTCACCCTATTCTCAAATCTGCAAAGTCATAATGTCAAAATGTCAGACTGTGCAGGTGATATAGCCTGGGGTGATGCCATTCTCCATCCTGCTGACACACAACACGTACATCCAGCCACAGGCTCTAACCCACAGTCCAGAGGGGGGTACACTTGCAAAACTGTTTGATAACCAAACTCAAAAGACACAGTTATTAATTACTTTTATGCCTAGAGTGACCGTGCGGCCTAGTTTTCCTGTGACATTTCCCTTCATGCCTGTTCTCCCAGAGTGATAATACGTTTGAGTACTCTCAGAGTTGTACTGATTTAGACAATAAACTGTGGTCATTCTATTTGTGTCCTTAGAAAAACCTCTTCACCTCTCTTAGCCACAATCAAAGGGACTGAATACTATGATTTCTAAAGACCCTTACAGTTCTAACATTCTGCAAGAAATAAAGCCCACCTCAAGTACACAGAAAAACAAACAAGGGATTTTGTAAACCAAAACCAAAACAAAACTTTCCTGAAATCCGCCCATCCCGAGTAATAATATGAAATTTGCTTTAATTTTGGATTCACAGACTAACTTTTCCAGGGATTTTGTGTTTTCACGTGCAAATTGATTTTATGTCTACCCGACCTTACACAGGTGAAGAAAGATAAGTTCTGATGGCCCTGGAGGCTTATTTTCTCTCTGTCTCTTGCTCGGCATCGCTTTGCAAGAAGCTAGATGTACAGGTCTCAGTCAGCTCAAAGACAGAGCAAGCTGATTCCTGTAGCTTCACTCTGGAGGTCCCCTTTCCAACAAGGCTATTTCCTCAACCAAGAAGCCTCTGTAATTACATAGTGGAGTTGATGTTCCCTGCTTTCCTTTCCAATTTTCTTACAAATATGTGAGTGTGAAGAAGGCAGGGTCCTGCTTTGCTAGCATTTTTTGTGGTGCCTTCAGTTGGCCCACTCAGGCATGTTTCTCTTCAGGACGACAACGGATGGGGAAACTGTATAATTTTCTGAGCCTCTGTCATTAAGTCCCCTTGCATGGCGATGGTATAATACACCATGACAAAACTGGAGTGGTCCTTTCATGGTATCAGTAGTCATTCCATCAGGATGCAAAATTATTTATCATCAGTATACCGAGAATGAGGCAGCACAGTTTAACAAGAGTACTGGAAAACCTCTGGCCCCTGTCCCAAGCCTCCCATGTTGAGGCTGTGCAGTCTTGTCGTGTAGCCTCCAAATCTGTCTGTTCATCTAGGAAATAAATGCACTGGATAGATCAAACTAAATTCTGGCCCATTAAGCTACCTAAATAAATTGATTGTGGAATCCAGGGTTTTAAAAAGAGAAAGCCACTAGAGAAAGAGAGAATATGAATCCCAGATATTATGTCTGGATATGAGCCTGCAATTTCAAGTTCAAGTTGTGAAAAAATTTCATGCCTGCTAAGAGAATAGTCAGTTCTATAAAACGCTGCTTCTTATGTTCAGATACAGATTTCGTTATTGATGGCTCTTCCAGACAGTTCAATACCATTAGGGTGCACATCTAGGTCTCAGCCTTGTCACAGGCAGAGTTAAGAGTTGAATAGACCCTGCAGGTCCAACCTCCAGAACTGAGTTGAAGTCAGGAATGGTGTCTTTCTCGGGAAGCCCCAGTGCCTTACATCCAGGAGGTATTCAACAAATACTTAAATGTTGATGAAACCTGATGAAATTTAGGGGCATGTAACATATAGAAGAGGTTTAATATATGTTAAGTTCTTTCACGTCTTTTCTTTTTTCACAAAAAGACTGAGCCTCAGATATTTCAAAATGCCTATAACTGGTAAAGCAAGAATTACTGTTTTTTAATTCCATGTGTAGTGATCTGTCTTCTATACTGATATGGGAGTATTGAGGCATATCATATGAGGCATGTCAACAAGAGAAGAGCTACATGAGAGACTTGTACAGAATGTCTTGTGGTATTTTATTCCAGGTCTGTGGAAACTAAAAGGTGGGGGGCATCTTGTCATGATTTTAGTCTCTAATCTTCTTTAACATCAAGCTATACTACAGGATACATGTTCCTTTTTAACAGATTTTAAAAGACTAAATGAAATTCAGCTTGAAAATATTTTTAATGTTATAAAGTTATATCTGGGAGCTTTATAAATGGGAGCAGCAGTTATGTAATTCCCAAATTGCACAGTTAGTTACTATGTCCATGAACCTTTCAAACAAAGGTAACTATACAAATGAGCTACTACCAGAGACACTGGTTTTAATTCAGGGAGAATTTCTAGTGTTTGCTTTTGACACAGGAGTATTTTCATTGGAAACTTTTGTTTTCCTTCTACTAATAACAAACAATACAGACCAGAATTTCTAACTGCTGTTGCATAATTAGTGTCTCCACAGTCTTGGTTTGCCCAGCATGACTGGATTTAAGCCTGTTGTCCTGGCATAATTATTAATAGCACTTTCAGAAGTGAAAGTGGTCACCCTAAGGTATGCTGGTTGGCTCATCTTGAGATATGGATCCTCTCAGCCTTGGGCAGAGCATGAGCCAGACACTTGCAGCCATCTGTGTATGCATTATGCCGGGAAAACATTACCATTTTTCTCAATGTGCCATGGCAATAATGTGGCTGACACACTAACTGGATAGTGCAGGGCTAGGCAAAGAAAAACTATGGCCCAACTGCAAAAAAAGGGCACAGGAGAAATGTGATGGATTTGTTACTTTCCCCGAGAAACTCTAAGGAATTAGGGACCTATATTTCAAAGTTTATTTGGGGAGTTATAATACTCTAATCAACAATGCTAGTTTTCAAACCAAGCTCGTAGATACAGAGAACAGATTGGTAGTTGCCACAGGCAGAGGGTGGGGCTGGGAGAAATGGGTGAAGGGGGTCAAAAGGTACAAACTTCCAGTTATAAAATAAGCAAGTCATGGGGATATACTGCACAGTGTCATGGCTCTAGTTAACAATACTGTATTGCACATTTGAAAGTTGCTAAGAAAGCAGACCTTAAAAGTTCTCATCATAAAAAAAATTTTAACTATGTAAGGTGACAGGCGTTAACTAGAATTATTGTGGTGATCATTTTTCAATGTATACAAACATTGAATCATTACGTTATACATGTGAAACTAATATAATGTTATATGTCAATTAGACCTCAATTTAAAAAAATTACACAAGTCACAACAGTGCTGGTTTTTCCATAATAAAAGAGAATTTGGAATCATGAACTTAGGTTTGAATCTTGACTATTGACGTGCCCTTTGGCAATTTACTTGCCCTTTCTAATTCTTGGTTTCCTTGTCTATTAGATGGGCCTAATTTTACTTATATCTTATAGGATTATTATGAGGATTAAAATCACACATCAAGAATCTAATACCAAACACTCAAATTGATATTAATAATTATTATCAAATGATACCTGGGTATGTTATTCCAATAGAACTTACTACACTAACAATGAATGTTCTTGCTCATTTTCCACCATAGGCTGTAACCTTCTTGAGGGCAAAGATGGTCTTATTCATCTTAGTATCCAAGAGACAGCAATGATGATTTTGATTCGTGGTATGCAGTTAAACAAATGTTTTGAAAGAAAGGTTAAACAAGAAGTAGAAACCTTAGTTTACATTCCTATCTTTTGTGTGAATTTGCTGCATATCTTTGGAAGATTTCCTTCTCTGGACTTCAGAACAAATGTATTCATTATTTTAATAATTTCCGTCAAACTGAACAATATTAATTATTATTGATAATTAAATTACATGAATCAATCCAATTGCAAAAATGCCATATATTTTTTGATCAGTTAAATAAACCAACTTTACTTTTAGGAACTAGAACATACATCACTTTAGAAGTGGATACTTCTAAATACTCAATATTTTTTAATTTAGGAAAAACTATTTACATGCACAAGGGTATTTGTTCTAGCACTGCTTATAACAATTAGTAAAAATAATCTATATCTCCAGTGACAGTAAAATGATTAAGGTAAATATGTTTAGCTACATGATGTAATATTTTGCTGTCACTGAAACCAATATATAAGAAAAACCATAACACAGAAAAATCTTAAAAATGTTAAAGTGATAAAAAGTGGTATGCAGAATTCATAATTACAATATTTTTGAAACTTGCATATGAAAATGAATAAACTAGAATGAAGAAAGTTGGAAATTTTATCTAGTGAAAATAGATTTTAAAAAATTCAGTTATTCAAAGAGTAGTTTTGAAGCAAAACACTGTAAGCTATTACTAACGTTTGAAATCATAGGGCATTTTTGAAATGTTTAAACTCATGTTTCTGTATTTTTATAGTATTATCATTTTATTATTCGTATTTTAGCATAATTATAAAATCTCTTCTGAATATAAAATGTAAGAATAGAGTATAAAAAGACTTATTATATAATGTAAAGCTGGTAACCTAAGTATTATGTTTCAACATTTGTGCAATAAATGGGTATTTAAGAAATGTTATAGAGAAATCAATGATCAGAACCTCAGTAAAATGGTGTCCTCTGGTTCCTGAATTGCATTTCATGGGCTGCCTTCCCTAAATTTGCATTATAATAAAATATTCATCCACTTCCAAGCCTTTACTTAAAACTGCCCCATATATTGTTTGGGATACCTGAGTAGCAAATGTATTAGTGATAGAGCTGCTCATAAGAGGACTCTTTTTCAATTCCACCATCTGCCTCTGCAAATGTGAAGATGTCTGAGTTCACAATTCTTGACTGGTCAATTTAAACATGAGCTACTATTTCACAGTTAAGAAAGCAATGCTCATACCTGCAGACTACTTTTCCTTCTCTGAATGTTGTACCATATGATCCTGCAGTTCCACTCCTGGGCATATATCATGCACTCCCATGTTCATTGAAGCACTATTTATAATAGCCAGGACATGGAAGCAACCTAAATGTCTATCGACAGATGAATAGATAAAGAAGATGTGGTATTGATACATATATACAATGGAAAATTACTCAGCCATAAAAAGGAATGAAGTAATGCCATTTGCAGCAACATGGATGGACCTAGAGAATACCATACTAAGTGAAGTAAATCAGACAGAGAAAGACAAATATCATATGATATCACTTATATGTGGAATCTAAAAACATGATACAAATGAACTTATTTACAAAACAGAAACAGACTCATAGACATAGATAATAAACTTAGGGTTACCAAAGGGGAAAGTTGGGGGGGGGGGGCGAGGGAAAAATTAGGAATTTGGGACTAACATATATATACTACTATATATTAATATAAAATAGATAAACAACAAGGACCTACTGTATAGCACAGGGAACAATACTCAATATTTTGTATACTCAATATTTTATAAAGTGTAATCGCTTTGCTGTACACCTGAAACTAACACAAAGTTGTATTGATAAATCAACTATATTTCAATAAAAAATAAATTTTTAAAATGCAAAATAAATAAATAAATAACATAAAGTAGCCAGTGTTTTATGCCATGATCTTCACTTCCACTTCATAACACAGTCACCCTTGTACCTCTCTACTTAATGATCTTGACATCATCTTGTCCAAAATCCTTCCATGGCTCCTTACTGACGACTGGATGAAGTTACATTTTTGTCACTGTTTTCAAGACCCTTTTCAATGAAACTTTAATACCCACGTCCCACTTACCTCCTACAAATTCCCCATGCTCCACAATAAACCTCTCACTGAAATTACCTGCTCTTGGCTCTTTGGTAATGCCACTGTTACACTGAGACTTCCCTTCTTCCCCTAAATTTACGTGTTTTGATTCCAGATATCATTCAAAGTGCAGCTAAAATGCTGCCTTGTTCATGAAGTATTTTTATTCCCATTAGAAAAGATCTCTTGATTTCTAACCTTCACATAGAGTTAAACATTTCATAGCATTTAGCACCTTTTACATTGTCATTTTATATCTTTTACTAGACTATTAGTTCCTGGAGTATAAACCCCTATGTTTGCTTTATGTAACTATCACAGAAGTAGAACTAGTACCCTTCTTGGCATATGGCAAATAAGTTCAGACTTATAAAAATCCCCCTAGTAGTACAAATAATTCTCATGTAACCTTCACCCAGATCCCCCAAGTGGTAACAGGTTACATAAGCAAGTATAATTTTCAAGACCAGGGAATTGACTTCAATTCTAAACTGATAACTAGTCTACTGAGTTTTTTCAACGTTTTTCAATTTCTCCACTAAAGACCTTTCTCTGGACAAGGATCCAATCTAGGATCGTATACAGCATTTAGTTGTCATGTCACCTTAAGTTTCCTTTAAGACAGATCTTCAGTCTTCTTTTATTTTTGATGGCTGTCCCTTTTGAAGAATACTGGCCAGTCATTTTGTAGAATATTGCTCAATTTGGGTTTGTCTACATTTCTTCCTGATTAAATTTAGATTGCATACTTTTGGTAAGAATACCACAGAAGTTATTTTGAGCCCTCCTAGGGAATCATATCAAGAGGCACATGATATTGATATGTCTCATTATTAATGATGTTCATTTTGATGTTCATCACTTGGTTAAGATGATTTTTGTCTGGCCTCTCTGATATCAAGTTACTGTTTTCTCCTTGGTAATAGCTAAGTACATTGTAGAGAGATGCTTTCAGAATATGAAAATATCCTATTTCTCATTACTTTAACACACAAATTTTAGCATCCACTGATGATACTTGCCTGAAACAATTATTACTATGATGTTTACCAGATGATGATTTTTTTTTTCTATTTTCATCACTCTTTCAACACTCACTAATTCAAATTCTACCATGAGGAATATCTTTCCACCTCATTCCTCATTTATTCATATTCAATTATTTAATTCTACTATTTATTCATGAATATTTTCCACTTCATATTTTTAATAGAATTAAATATATGTTGGAGCAGCACATATATTTTTAGAGACTATATGTTTAGGATTCAGATGGGTACTGTTCTGAATGTTCCATACATTTCAACTCATTAATCTGAAAGTAACCCTATGAGATAGGTAATATTTAAAGATGAGGAAATTGAGGCACAGGAAACTTATATAACTTGCCCAAGTCATTCAGAGTTAGGATTAGAACCTCAGCAGTCTGGCTCCAGAGCCCATGCTTTTAACCAAAATACTACATTTCCTCTAATAAGGCTTGGTGAGAATCAGGAGGAGTTTTCTTTTTCTCTCTCTTGTCATTCACATGTCTGTAGCCAAGATCAGTAAGTGCATAAGGCCTGCTAGGATCTCAGTATCATGGGACCAAGAGGCAGAATTTGCTCACAAGGGTGAGGGACTTGGCAAGTTGGAGGATGAAAATCTAGCTGTACAGGCAGATCCTAGCAAGAATGGTAAAGCAATCAGAGATACAACAGGGGATGGTCTCATCATGTCCCAAATATGTTCTATTGGTAGTATCTTCCTGCTGTGCTGTCTTAACCAGGCTCATTGCTGTAACTGATCAGGAGTGTGTACCTAGGTGCAGAGTATGAGAACGGCTACACCTGTGGCAGTTAATCAGTCAAATCTAGAAGGCAGACCGAGAGTTGGGAAACTAGGCAGCAACCACTTACACTTAAGAGGAGTTCAGTGATAAGTAATTTAATGATATTTATGATGAAAAGACTTAATATCCAAGTCTAGAAATAGGGCTAGTCAAAACTTGGTGAGATCAATGGTCTGGAATATCAGGCAAGCAATTAGGCACACTAGAGAGTAGAGAATGAAAGCAAAATTTCAGTCCCACACCTGGACCAGCACAGGAGGAGAAAAAGGAACACTGTAACTTGGAAACCACACAACCTTCAAGGCACCTGTTTCTGGTAGGTGTCATGGCACAGTAATTTCACAGCCAGAGTTTGGCTTGGGGTGATTAGACTTCACACTAAACTTCTTTTGGTGGGGCTGAGACTGCTGAGTTTCTTATTGAATCTGCCAGGAAATGACTCAAGAACTGGATATAGTTGAACCTATAGATGGGGCTCTTTCATTCATTTTTTCTTACATTCATGCATTCACTCTATATCAAGTGCCTACAGTGAGCCATGCATAAACACAGGGAATAGACCATGATCAAGACGCGATCTACACCCTCAGAAAATTCATATTCTAGTGAGGCAGTGCTCCAGTAATAAACACAGAGTGCACATAGGAGGGAACAGAGACTCAAACTTGTGGTGGTGTGTCTGGGTAGGAGGGTTAAGAGAAGATTTCATGGAGGAAATAGATCCAGCTGTGAGGATAATCGAGGCTGAGAAATTGAGACAAGCACCCATAGAAGTACACGCTTGTTATAAATGCAAAGACATTAAAAAAAATGAAGTGGCCCAGCAAGCAAGATGACCACCTCAGTGAAAGAACATCATCAAGCCCCCCCCACTACCATCTCTGATGAGCATGTTCAGCTGTGGTGAAATGGAAGGAAGGTTAAGCTGTGCAGACATATTTACAGACCCTTAAATAGCTGTCAAGCATGGCATGGAATGACATTTGTGTAACCCCTTCCCTAATAACAGGGATTAGAGCTGCAAAAGATCTAGGCGGACATGGAGTTCAATCTCTGATCATTTCTAATTCTAGACAAGGTATAATAATAATTATTTACATTTGCATAATACTTTATAAAGCACTTTCATAACCATTATCTCTTTTGATCTTCACAACAATTTTGTGAGATAAGCAGAAACGATATCATTAAAATCCTTCTTTCCCAGAAGAGGAAACTAAAGGAGCCAGAAAATTTCATGGTTAGAGAAGAAAAAGTTAGGAAGTAGAGCCAAGTCTGGCATAAAGGTTTCTAACGTCTCATCCAGCATTCTCTCCATATACCAAATCCTTCAATGTGCCAGTTAACCAAGGAGCAACTTATACTTTGAAATGGAGAGTCTGATATTCTCTTTTAGCAACTCCCTATCTATCTACCTTCTCCTCTCTATGGAAAGTTTAAGAGGAGGGGGAGTAGTAGCATCATATAGAGAAAGTCTTTCAAAGTGCGACCCCTCTGGAACACCCATCTGAGCATCTCCTGAAGAATTTTTGAAAAAGACACATTCTTATCCTTACTTCAGGCTTTCTAACTGAGAATCTGGGGGTGTGAGGAATGCATTTTTAACAAGCCCATCTGGGAATTTTGATGCACACTGAAATTTGAGAACTGCTTCTACAAAGATTTGGAAGATCTGTCATCATAAAACCCCTCCCCCTAATCAGAATAGATGAAGCAGAAGAAAGGTGAGGAGGAAGCACTCAGTTTCTACTGGAGAGGCCTTAGCTCTTCCACAAATTCCATCAACCCTTTTGTTTTGCCTCTTTTAAAAATTTTTGAGATGTAATTGGCATATAACATTGTGTAAGTTTAAGGTATATGACATGGTAATTTGATGCATTTATATACTGTAATATGATTACCATCATAGCATTAGCTAACACCTCTATCAAGTCACATAATTATCATTTTTTTGTGGTGAGAACATTTAATATCTAGTTTCTTAGCAATTTCAAAGTATATAACTCATTATTGTTAACTATAATCATAATGCTGTACATTAGATCTCCAGAACTTATTTATCTTCTAATTTCAAGTCTGTACCCTTTGACCAACATCTCCCCAATTCCCTCATCTCCCAGCCCCCAGTAACCACCATTCTACTCTATTTCTAAGGGTTCAGCTTTTTTTGATTCCACATGTAAGTGACATCATACAGTGTTTGTCTTTCTCTGTCTGACTTATCTCATTTAGCATAATTCCCTCAAGGTCCATCCATGTTGTCACAAATGGCAGGATTTCCTTCTTTCTTATGGCTGAATAATATTCCACTGTGTGTGTGTGTGTTTGTGTGTGTATATATATATAACATATTCTTCATCCATTCATCAGTAAACAGACACTTAGGTTATTTCCATAGCTTGGCTACTGTGAATAATGCTGCAGTAAACATGGGAATGCAGGAATCTTTTCGATGTTCTGTTTGCCATGCTTGAAAAGACATATGAAAACAGGAAGCTTGCTATGCAAACGTTGCTTCAAGAAAACTCTCCTTGGACAGGCTCTTGGTGCTCCAGCCAGGCGTCAGGGCTGTGCCACTGAGGTGGGAAAGCCAAGTTCAGAACACTGGTCCACAAGAGACCTCCCAACTCCATGTAATATCAAACGGTGAAAATCTCCCAGAGATCTCCATCTCAACACCAAGACCCAACTCCACTCAATGACCAGCAAGCCACAGTGCTGGACACCCTATGCCAAACAACTAGCAAGACAGGAATACAACCCCATCCATTAGCACAGAGGCTGCCTAAATCATAATAAGGCCACAGACACCCCAAAACACACCACCAGACGTGGACCTGCCCACCAGAAAGATAAGATCGAGCCTCATCCACCAGAACACAGGCAACAGTCCCCTCCACCAGGAAGCCTACACAACCCACTGAACCAATCTTAGCCACTGGGGACAGACACCAAAAACAACGGGAACTAAGAACCTGCAGCCTATGAAAAGGAGACCCCAAACACAGTAAGTTAAGCAAAATGAGAAGACAGAGAAACACACAGCAGATGAAGGAGCAAGGCAAAAACCCACCAGACCTAACAAATGAAGAGGAAATAGGCAGTCTACCTGAAAAAGAATTCAGAATAATGATAGTAAAGATGATCCAAAATCTTGGAAATAGAATGGAGAAAATACAAGAAACATTTAACAAGGACCTAGAAGACCTAAAGAGCAAACAAACAATGATGAACAACACAATAAATGAAATTAAAAATTCTCTAGAAGGGATCAATAGCAGAATAACTGAGGCAGAAAAACGGATAAGTGACCTGGAAGATAAAATAGTGGAAATAACTACTGCAGAGCAGAATAAAGAAAAAAGAATAAAAAGAACTGAGGACAGTCTCAGAGACCTCTGGGACAACATTAAATGCACCAACATTCGAATTACAGGGGTCCCAGAAGAAGACGAGAAAAAGAAAGGGACTGAGAAAATATTTGAAGAGATTATAGTTGAAAACTTCCCTAGTATGGGAAAGGAAATAGTTAATCAAGCCCAGGAAGCACAGAGAGTCCCATACAGGATAAATCCAAGGAGAAACACGCCAAGACACATATTAATCAAACTATCAAAAATTAAATACAAAGAACAAATATTAAAAGCAGCAAGGGAAAAACAACAGATAACACGTAAGGGAATCCCCATAAGGTTAACAGCTGATCTTTCAGCAGGAACTCTGCAAGCCAAAAGGGAGTGGCAGGACATATTTAAAGTGATGAAGGAGAAAAACCTACAACCAAGATTACTCTACCCAGCAAGGATCTCATTCAGATTTGATGGAGAAATTAAAACCTTTACAGACAAGCAAAAGCTAAGAGAATTCAGCACCACCAAACCAGCTTTACAACAAATGCTAAAGGAACTTCTCTAGGCAGGAAACACAAGAGAAGGAAAAGACCTACAATAATAAACCCAAAACAATTAAGAAAATGGTAATAGGAACATACATATCGATAATTACCTTAAGTGTAAATGATTAAATGCTCCAACCAAAAGACATAGATTGGCTGAATGGATACAAAAACAAGACCCATATATATGCTGTCTACAAGAGACCCACTTCAGACTTAGGGACACATACAGACTGAAAGTGAGGGGATGGAAAAAGATATCCCATGCAAATGGAAATCAAAAGAAAGCTGGAGTAGCAATTCTCGTATCAGACAAAATAGACTTTAAAACAAAGACTATTACAAGAGACAAAGAAGGACAGTACATAATGATCAAGGGAGCAATCGAAGAAGAAAATATAACAATTGTAAATATTTATGCACCCAACTTAGGAGACCTCAATACATAAGGCAAATACTAACACCCATAAAAGGGGAAATTGACAGTAACACAATCATAGTAGGGGACTTTAACATCCCACTTTCATCAATGGACAGATCATCCAAAATGAAAATAAATAAGGAAACACAAGCTTTAAATGATACATTAAACAATATAGACTTAATTGATATTTATAGGACATTCCATCCAAAAACAACAGAATACACATTCTTCTCAAGTGCTCATGGAACATTCTCCAGGATAGATCATATCTTGGTTCACAAATCAAGCCTTGGTAAATTTAAGAAAATTGAAATCGTATCAAGTATCTTTTCTGACCACAACGGTATGAGACTAGATATCAATTACAGGAAAAAATCTGTAAGAAATACAAACACATGGAAGCTAAGCAACACACTACTTAATAACCAAGAGATCACTGAAGAAATCAAAGAGGAAATCAAAAAATACCTAGAAACAAAAGACAATGAAAACACAACGACCCAAAACCTATGGGATGCAGCAAAAGCAGTTCTAAGACGGAAGTTTATAGCAATACAATCCTACATTAAGAAACAAGAAACATCACAAATAAACAACCTAACTTTACACCTAAAGCAATTAGAGAGAGAAGAACAAAAAACCCCCAAAGTTAGCAGAAGGAAAGAAATCATTAAGATCAGATCAGAAATAAATGAAAAAGAAATGAAGGAAATGATAGCAAAGATCAATAAAACTAAAAGCTGGTTCTTTGAGAAGATAAACAAAATTGATAAACCATTAGCCAGACTTATCAAGAAAAAAAGGGAGAAGACTCAAATCAATAGAATTAGAAATGAAAAAAGGAGAAGTAACAACTGACACTGCAGAAATACAAAGGATCATGAGAGATTACTACAAGCAACTCTATGCCAATAAAATGGACAACCTGGAAGAAATGGACAAATTCTTAGAAATGCACAACCTTCCGAGACTGAACCAGGAAGAAATAGAAAATATGAAGAGACCAAAAACAAGCATTGAAATTGAAACTGTGATTAAAAATCTTGCAACAAACAAAAGCCCAGGACCAGATGGCTTCACAGGTGAAGTCTATCAAACATTTAGAGAAGAGATAACACCTATCCTTCTCAAACTCTTCCAAAATATAGCAGAGGGAGGAACACTCCCAAACTCATTTTACGAGGCCACTATCACTCTGATACCAAAACCAGACAAAGATGTCACAAAGAAAGAAAACTACAGGCCAGTATCACTGATGAACATAGATGCAAAAATCCTCAACAAAATACTAGCAAACAGAATCCAACAGCATATTAAAAGGATCATATACTATGATCAAGTGGGGTTTATCCCCGGAATGCAAGGATTCTTCAATATACGCAAATCAATCAACGTGATACATCATATTAACAAATTGAAGGAGAAAAACCATATGATCATCTCAATACATGCAGAGAAAGCTTTTGACAAAATTCAACACCCATTTATGATAAAAACCCTCCAGAAAGTAGGCATAGAGGGAACTTTCCTCAACATTATAAAGGCCATGTATGAGAAAGCCACAGCCAACATCGTCCTCAATGGTGAAAAACTGAAACCATTTCCACTAAGATCAGGAACAAGACAAGGTTGCCCACTCTTACCACTATTATTCAACATAGTTTTGGAATTTTTAGCCACAGCAATCAGAGAAGAAAAAGAAATAAAAGGAATCCAAATCGGAAAAGAAGAAGTAACGCTGTCACTGTTTGCAGATGACATGATACTATACATAGAGAATCCTAAAGATGCTACCAGAAAACTACTAGAGCTAATCAATGAATTTGGTAAAGTAGCAGGATACAAAGTTAATCACAGAAATCTCTTGCATTCCTATACACTAATGATGAAAAATCTGAAAGTGGAATTAAGAAAACACTCCCATTTACCACTGCAACAAAAAGAATGAAATATCTAGGAATAAACCTACCTAAGGAGACAAAACACCTGTATGCAGAAAAGTATAAGACACTGATGAAAGAAATTAAAGATGATAGAAATAGATGGAGAGATATACCATGTTCTTGGATTGGAAGAATCAACATTGTGAAAATGACTCTACTACCCAAAGCAATCTACAGATTCAATGCAATCCCTATCAAACTACCACTGGCATTTTTCACAGAACTAGAACAAAAAATTTCACAATTTGTATGGAAACACGAAAGACCCCGAATAGCCAAAGCAACTTTGAGAAAGAAAAACAGAGCTGGAGGAATCAGGCTCCCTGACTTCAGACTATACTACAAAGGTACAGTAATCAAGACAGTATGGTACTGGCACAGAAACAGAAATATAGATCAATGGAACAGGATAGAAAGCCCAGAGATAAACCCATGCACATATGGTCACCTTATCTTTGATAAAGGAGGCAAGCATATACAGTGGAGAAAAGACAGCCTCTTCAATAAGTAGTGCCAGGAAAACTGGACAGCTACATGTAAAAGAATGAAATTAGAACACTCTCTAACACCATACACAAAAATAAACTCAAAATGGATTAAAGACCTAAATGTAAGGCCAGACACCATCAAACTCTTAGAGGAAAACATAGGCAGAACACTCTATGACACAAATCACAGCAAGATCCTTTTTGACCCAGCTCCTAGAGAAATGGAAATAAAAACAAAAATAAACAAATGGGACCTAATGAACCTTAAAAGCTTTTGCACAGCAAAGGAAACCATAAACAAGATGAAAAGGTAACCCTCAGAATGGGAGAAAATATTTGCAAATGAAGCAACTGACAGAGGCTTAATCTCCAAAATTTACAAGCAGCTCAGTATCAAAAAAGCAAACATCCCAATCCAAAAATGGGCAGAAGACCTAAGTAGACATTTCTCCAAAGAAGATATACAGATTGACAACAAACACATGAAATAATGCTCAACATCATTAATCATTAGAGAAATGCAAATCAAAACTACAGTGATATCATCTCACACTGGTCAGAATGGCCATCATCAAAAAATCTACAAACAATAAATGCTGG
This sequence comes from Eubalaena glacialis, assembly GCF_028564815.1. Lineage (NCBI taxonomy): Eukaryota > Metazoa > Chordata > Mammalia > Artiodactyla > Balaenidae > Eubalaena > Eubalaena glacialis. Next base: position 55,070,444 of record NC_083725.1, on the reverse strand, counting down.
AGAGGGTGTGGAGAAAAGGAAACACTCTTGCACTGTTGGTGGGAATGTAAATTGATACAGCCACTATGGAGAACAGTATGGAGGTTCCTTAAAAAACTAAAAATAGAACTACCATAAGACCCAGCAATCCCACTACTGGGCATATACCCTGAGAAAACCATAATTCAAAAAGAGTCATGTACCAAAATGTTCATTGCAGCTCTATTTACAATAGCCAGGACATGGAAGCAACCTAAGTGTCCATCGACAGATGAAGGGATAAAGAAGATGTGGCACATATATATAATGGAATATTACTCAGCCATAAAAAGGAACGAAACTGAGTTATTTGTAGTGAGGCGGATGGACCTAGAGACTGTCATACAGAGTGAAGTAAGTCAGAAAGAGAAAAAAAAATACCATATGCTAACACATATATATGGAATCTAAAAAAAAAAAAAAAAATGGTCATGAAGAACCTAGGGGCAAGATGGGAATAAAGATGCAGACCTACTAGAGAATGGACTTGAGGATACGGGGAGGGGGAAGGGTAAGCTGAGACAAAGTGAGAGAGTGTCATGGACATATATACACTACCAAACGTAAAATAGATAGCTAGTGGGAAGCAGCCGCATAGCACAGGGAGATCAGCTCGGTGCTTTGTGACCACCTAGAGCAGTGGGATAGGGAGGGTGGGAGGGAGGGAGATGCAAGAGGGAAGAGATATGGGCACATATGTATATGTATAACTGATTCACTTTGTTATAAAGCAGAAACTAACACACCATTGTAAAGCAATTATACTCCAATAAAGATGTTAAAAAAAAAAAAAAAGAAAACTCTCCTTAGCTCTGCTTCTAATGAAGAGATTGCCACCCATTACACCATACTTTTATATAAACTCCATATCTGCCCTTGCATGGGCTATGACATCAGACCCAAGGTATTCAGGGAAGAGGGTGAGGAACCATCTCACCCTCCCCATAGGACTCTGATAGGTACGTAAATGTGCAAAGCTCTGAGGAAAACCCCAACAGAAAATAATCACCCAAGCTGTCACTGTTTGGCACAGAATTTGGGCACATAATCTGGGTACACAATAGAGGTCATGATTTAAAAAAAAGGAGCTTTTTAGAGGAACACAGCATTCTGGGGGAGAAAGGAGAGTAGTGGGCAGATGATAATTTGATAACCTGAGTTTGTTAGATCTTTACCCCACCTTCATTTCCAGACATCTGGGATCTGCACACTTTACCTCCTATGCTAAACAGTTTGCCTCTCCACTGCTGGATACACTCAGGATGATTGGAAATGACAAAGCCTGGGCCTTTCCCAAAATGACCCTCAATGGTGACCTCTTCTAGGATATTGTCTCTTGCATTTTGGGGGCTCCCCCAGTCTGAGCAGGCTTGCAGGATTCAGTGACAGTGAAAGGGATATGACTGTAAAGCCTTAGTATAGGCTTTGGGCCATTTTGCCAGGATGCAAATTAGGAGTAAACCAAACAGCCTGTCTGGAAGAGATGTAAGGCAAGTAAAATCACATTGCATCATATCAGAAACCTAACAACAATTTTCCACAATTAATTACTAACCAAAAATGGCAGACTGTAGCCCCCAAAGCAGCAGATACTTCTAATTTGTTCTAGATGATTGACCACACACACTGATTTGACTATACATGCTGGAAGGAACTGCAGTTAATTGCCAATGGTAATGAAGCTTATATTGACTAGTTAGGCAAATATCAAGAGCAAAATTCAAAGCTGTTTCAAGAAAAGATTGAAATGATACTGAAAGCTGGTGAACAACGGAGCTATTTGCAGGTCTGTCAAATGAACATTAGTATGAGAAACATGCTAGTAAAATTCTCTTCTATATCATAATTACAAAAGGAGAATAATCATGCACCCTCCATTTACTAAGGTCTGAATTTATAAATCTAGGACCATAGTTAGATAAATAAATTTGCACCACAGCCTAGTAGAAAGTGCAATGAAAGCAATTTGATTTACATTAAATATTCCCAACTGAATAATACTAATGAAAGGCTAGAGGGAAAAAAAAGGCAGGACAAGAAAAAATGATACTGAGACTTAATAGCAATGCATTACAAACAGACAGAGAGACATTAACAGCCAGACATTCTGTGCAGCAAACCATTATTTATGACAAGGTCACCTTTGCTGTAAGTAGATATTCAGCAACCATTGAGTTATAGGCTGGTGGAGACCTTAAAAGTTACAAAATCCATCCCCTTCATTTTACAGCTTCTGCAACTGAAGCCCAGAAATAGAGAATGGAAGAGGAGGGAAGAAACTAACAATTATTAAATATCTATCGTGGAAAAATACACATTGCTATGCTTTTCCCAGACCCCACTCATTCAATCCCCATATAAGCCTTGAAAGGCAGGTGTCACTGTCCCAGGACATGAGAGAAAACTAAGGCTTCAGAGAAGTGGCAGAGCTCATCCTGTCACTCCATGCTGTCCTGCAGGAATGGAATCATGGCTGGTCCATTTGATGAACCAGTGCCAGTGCTAGGCCTGGACTCGTCTCAGGAATTTGTTTATTCTTGACCCAGAAATCAACCCATAACAATTCTATCAGAGACACTTTCTAAAATCTCAAAAATAATATGCAAGCATTTAATGACCGTTGGGTTTTAAGACAGGGTAAGTTCAAAATATCCCAGAATAGTCATATATCTACATGCCCATTTAGAACTAAGCAAGTCCACTAGAGTACATTGATTAATAATGCTGGCCCCCACTGACTGAACACCAACTATATGCTTGGCTCTATAATAATAGCAATTTACTTTTATTAATACCTGATTGTATAACCATTATCAGGCCTTGCAGATAAAAAAAATCAATGCATTGCAGAGTGGTTAAGTGACTTTCACAAGGTTACATGCTCAAGAAGTGGCAAAGCCAGATTTAATGCCCAGGTCTATAGGCTCCAAAGCCCCTGTTTTTGCTTCTCTACTGCTCAGATCTCTTGACATTCCCTAAATCTCCACTGAATTCCCATAACATTCTCAGTCTGAATAATTCATGTGGACCTTGACCTTGTTATATATCCTGTTATATAAACCTCTCCAAGGATTTTTCCTCTGTGCCAGCCCTGTGTCCCCAAGAAGATGGCAAGCTTGGATACCTCTTTATATTCTCCTCAACATCAAGGATGGTACTGCACATACTGCTGACACAGCCCATATCAGTAGTGATATTGGTGGCAAAGGGCTGCTATAGGCAAGCTCTGGGCAAAGGGTTCCCAGCATCCACCCTCAACGCTGGCTTTTTTATTTAGTTAGTTTCTTCCCAGGCTGAGAACCTCCTGAGGCCTTCAAGAGGTCTAGAGGAAGTGGTTCATGGATAAACCATAAGGGTCTGATAATATCCAGTTGACCTGGGACCCAACTTTGTCTATAAACATCCCAACCTTTGTAGGATAGATGGGAACAGGAGCCAACTGACTTCAACTGACTGGATCTCCCAAATGATTCTGTTTAAAAAGTTTTGTAACCTTTATCTCATTTCCTCATCTCTCTCATACCACATTTCTCTCAACTGATTTTCTCCTTTGCAGGTACTGCACAACCCAGAATCCAGTCTAGAGGAAGAGCCAGTGACAGTGAGCCTTAGTCCCTGGGGAAGGCAGCAGAAATTAAGAAAACGCTTCAAAATATAGAAGTAGCAGATAGATCTTCCTCCGCTAATGAGACCAAAATGGAAAACTCTAAGTAGACGAGTACTTAATGACACCAGTGGTCCAAGGGCAAGGACTAATAAAATTTAGGTACAGATTTAAATTCAGAATAAAATCAAATTCATTTTGAGAAACAAGCTTGAAGGGAAACTTCCTTGAATTAAGTGATTTGAAATTTTAAGTTCTCCTTATTTTGGTTTCCCACTGGGATTAGAAGCAGACTATTTGAAGGAAATAATATTTTTCAAAAATGTTCCTTTTCCTCTTTTTAGTCTTGCATATAAAAATTCTGTATAATTTGACCTCAAAAATATTCAAATATCATAAAAGTAATTGTATTTTTCTTGCCTTGATCAAAAATGGGTATTCTTAGCTACAAAGTTTGATATGCTTAATGGGTTTTAATATATGTTAAATAAGACTTCATTTCAAGTTACCTTGCTGAATTGAAATCTGTCGAACAGACACCTACTGTTTGAGATAAAATTACCCAACTCCATCACCAATAAGCATAAAATCTTGAAATGAAACCACTTTTCTTTTTAACCTTTTACTTACAGAAAGTTTCAGACATATACAAAGAGAGACAGGATCATATAATGAATCCCCATTTATCCATCACAGGCTTCATTACTCTTCAAAATGTTGCCAATCATCTTGTCTCACCTAAACTCTCTCTCTCTTGCTCTAGTATTTTAAAGCAAATCCTTTACATCAAGGCATTTTACCTGCAATACATTAGTATTTATTTCTAATAGATATTTTAAAAATATATTTTTTATAATATCATAATCATACCTAGTAAAGTATTAAGAATCATTTATTAATATTATTTAATACTTATTTGATATTCAAAAGTTGGTAAAACCAGTTTTCATTGTGAAGTGTAGTCAGGATGTCTCTGGTATGGTAAGATGAGGAATTATCACTAATGTGGCCAGGGTTAGCCAGACAGGGACACTTCACTGAGAAGCTTCTTTGATTACTTATGTCTGGGATAGAAAACAGCTTCCTGACTTTGTTTCCTGGATGACCTATGATCACCCACCTTGCTTTATTCTCTGTTTTCTGAATTAATGTTCCAAAGTTCTAATTAACCATTGTGATTTGACTTTCTATTTTTTGACATATACTCCTGTATGAACACTTGTTCTAGATTGCTTCCTTGGTTCTAGCATTTCAGTTAACCTTTCATCTTCATTTTCTGTGGAGACAAAATAATCAAATGGTAAGTCTCTGGCATTAGCTTAGGTTAAACAAGTTTTGGTTTCTCCATTTACTACCTAAGTGACTTTGGGCAATTTTTCTAGCCTCTCTGTGTCTCAGTTCCTTCATTTGTAAAATGAATATAATAAGACTACTTATCTCAAAGAGTTGTTTGAGAATTAGAAGAAATGACCCTTTGCTGAGAGACTAGTATACAGTAAGCACTCAATAAATGTTGACCATTATGGCCCCCCCTTGCTTCCAGCCTTTGCAGTGAGTTTGCTAATCCTCAGATTCCCTCCCCTCCTCTTTGTCCTCTTTAGCATGTCCCAACAAACACCTCAACTCAGGTGTTATTTCCTCTAATTCTTAAAAAACTCTTTGAGATAAGTAGTCTTATTATATGCACTTTACAATAAGTTTCCAGAATTCCTGATCTCTTGTTATATGGCTAGAATAACCATTTTCTGCACATTCACACATCAAAGCTAATTGTAAGCAGAGAAAATATATAGCATATAAGCATTTGAGAATGAAGGAGAATTACGGTTGCTGTGGCCAATATAAAAATTTTTAAGTGATAATGAAGTCAAGAAATCTAGCCAGGAAAATGCAAACTTTGTTAACCACACACTTTAGAACTTATATTTTCCCTGGAATTTTTAGGTACAGAGATTATCCAATTGAAGCAGAATTTTTTAAAATGTTATACATTTTTTGAAATTTAGAGATTAAAGTGATGGTACATACTAAATGTACCATCAGTGTAACACTGTGATTCTATAAGCAAGATACCCTCTTTAATATTTTTAATGAGAAAATCCCATCTGTATTCACCTTCTGTTTCTCATTGAAACCATAGGCCCCTAAACTGGCATCCCATTTCTTGATAATGAAAAGTTAAGACATCAAAACTCTTTCCAAGAGTGTAGATACATGATAGAGTACAGTGTCAGATGTTTCCCACACATATGTCCAAGAAGAAATCTTAGGGAAATAAAACAATATTTTGAAAATGAAATATCAAAATTTGTAGGAGGCAGCAAAAGCAGACCTTAGAGTGAAATTAATAGCATTGAATGCACATACTAGAAAGGAATAAGTATCTAAAATCAATAGCCTAAACTTTAACCTTCAAAACCAAAGAAAGAAGAGAATTTAAATCTAAAGAAAAGAGGTAATAAAATTTTACTGCACCTCAATGAAATTGAAAGCAAGACTCAATAGAGAAAATAAATGAAACTAAAAGCTGGTTCTTAGAAAAGACTGTTAAACATTATAAACATCTATTCAAGCTAACCAATAAAAAATAGAGAAGACACAACTTGCTAATATCAGAAATGAAACAGGATGATAACTGCTGATACCATAGATATTAAAAGATAATAAAGGAGTATTATGAACACCTCTATGCCCACAAATCTGATAACTTAGGTGAACTGGACCAATTACTTGAAAGATACAAACTACCAAAATTCACACAAGCTTATGCAAGGAGAAGTATTTCTGAATGGGTTTATGACTACTAAGGAAATGGAATCAATAATTAATAACCTTCCCCTGGAAAAGAAGTTACCCAGCCAGATGATTTTCATGTATGCAAGGCTGGTTCAACATTTGAAAATCAAGTGCTGTAATCCATCACATCAACAGGCTAAGGAAGAAAAATCATATCATCATATCAGTTGATGCAGAAAAAACACACATATAGTTGTTTTAAAGTATAATTGTTATGTCTTCCTGATTAATTGATCCTTTTTATTATTACATGGTAACCTTCATTGTCTTTTGTGACAGCTTCTCACTTAAATTCTATTATATCTGACATAAATGTAGCCAATCCTGCTCACTTTTGGTTACCATTTACATGGAATATTTTTTTCTGTCCCTTCAGTTTTAACCTCTGTATGCAAGATACTTGTGGATATCAAAAATTTGATACTAAATTTTGTATGGAAAAGCAAAAGACCCAGAAGAGCCAACACAGTAGTGAAGAATAAGAAAAAAGTTGGAGGACAGACATTACCCATCTTCAAGACTTCTTATAAAGCTACAGTAATAAAAACAGCATAGTATTGGTGAAAGAATAGACACACAGATAAATGAAGTAAAACAGAGAACCCAAAATAGACCCACACAAATAGAGACAACTTACTATGAAAAAGAACAAAGGAAATTCAGTGGAGAGAAGATTATCTTTTCAATAAATGGTGCTGCAACAACTGGACACCCATTTAAAAAATGAATGTAGACACAGACCTTAACACTTTTCACAAAAATTAACTCACAATTGGTCATAAACATAAATGTAAAATGCAAAAATATAAAACTTTTAGAAGACAGTATAGGAGAAAATCTAGGTGATCTTGGGCTTGGCACTGAGTTTTTAGTTACAACGCCAAAAAACCATAATCCATGGACAAAAAAAAAAGGTAAATTCAACTTTATTAAATTTAAAACTCTGCTCTCTGAACAACACTCTTAAGAGCACGAAGAAACAAACCAAATACTGGGAGAAAATATTTGAAAGACATATCTGATAAAGAATTTGTATCCAAGATATACAAAGAACTCTTAAAACTCAACAATAAGAAAATAAACAATCCAAATTAAAAACTTGACAAAAGACCTGAACAGACACTTCACCAAAGAAGGTACACAGATGGCAAATAAATATATGAAAATATATTCAACGTCATTTGTCAGCAGGGAATTGTAAATTATAATGAGATACCCCTACATACCTATTAGAATAGTTAAAATTAAAAACAAAAAACAAAAAAAACCTGACAATACCAACTGCTTGTGAGGATGTAGAGCAACAGAAATTCTTATTCATTTCTGATGGGAATGTGAAATAGTAAACTTTGGAAGACTGGCAGTTTCTTATAAAGCTACCATATGATCCAACTGTATTCCTAGGTTTATTCCCAATTGAGTTGGGAACTTAATTCACATAAAAACCAGCAGCCAAATGTTTACAGCAACTTTATTCATAATTGCCCCAAATAGGAAGTGACTGTGATATTCTGCAATAGGAGAATGAATACACTGTGGTACATCCATACAATGGAGTATTATTCAGTGATAAACAGACATAAGCTATCAAGCCATGAAAAGACATGGAAGAACATTAAATGACTTGCCAATGAACAGAGCAGTCTTAAATGCTAAATACTATGTTATTTCAACTGTATTACATTATGGAAAAGGCAAAACCATAGAGACACCCAAAAGTATAGTGGTTGCTAAGGGTTTGGAAAGGGAGGAGGAATGACTATATAAAACACAAGGGATTATTAAGGCAGTGAAACTATTTTGTATGATCCTATGTTGCAGCGGTCCCCAACCTTTTTGGCACCAATGACCAGTTTTGTGGAAGACAATTTTTCCACGGGGGTTGGGGGAATGGTTCAGGCAGTAATGTGAGCAATGGGGAGCGATGGGGAGCGGCAGATGAAGCTTCGCTCACTCGCCCGCTGCTCACCTCCGGCTGTGCAGCCTGGTTCCTAAACAGGGTGTGGACTGGTACCGGTCCGCGGCCCAGGGCTTGCGGACCTCTGCTATATTGGTAGATATATGCCTTTATGCCTTTGTCAAAAATCTATAGAAATTGATAAAACAAAAATGAATCTCAATGCAAACAATTTAATAAAAAACCATTTAGGATTTTGGGGATACCAGGAAAGAATGCAGACTGTAACAAGAGTATCTAACTTTATTAAAAGCATATGAAACAACCTCACTGAAGGAGGTACTGGCCCAAGTATATTTGGAAATAAATGGAGCCTATAAGGCAAAAGGAATTGCACAGAAGTACTGTGCTGAAGTCAGTGAAGCTGTTTACTGTGGGAATATGAGTTAAGTATGATGATACTGATATATAAGTATTCCTCAGTTGAAGAATTAAGTAAATGGATAGCAGATGATGGAAGCCTGGTTTCTCACTGTTGGGGCGGGATTTTATAGATCAGCAAGGTGAGGAGGCTATAATGATCCCTATGTAATAGATTAGGACTGGAGACATCAATAAGAACTCATGTTTAATTTAATAGACATACAGGTAATTACATATAGAAATGTTTATAGATATGTATATACACAGCTTAGTATACACACATACATTTCTTTGCTTTCGTGGCCAAAACAGCCTAGTAGTAATGAGCGCACCTAGCATCCAGATCTTGATTTCTATTACCATTCTCCAACACAAGTAACAAGGGCTGCTTGGAGACATGGCCGATTCTAGGTGCAGAAAATATTTAAAGATGAGCCTGGAGCATACTGTAGTACCATGATAAAGTAAGGAAGTGCTCACAGACACACACACACACACATACAAATTGATGGGGGTATATCGAAGGGGCACAAGAGCCAACTGAAAGGACTCCCAATGGACAAAGCAGGCAATTTGAGCAACAAAAAAGTATTATTAGATGATAATGTAAAGTATAAAATAAATAGCCACAAGTTCACACTGATACAGTGTAAATAATTAAATTAATAAATGAGAGAGAATCGACAAATCTCCTCTATGGAAGAATTCCAAATAAGTTATGTAAGTATTCCACCATAAAGGAGAGGAAGCAAAACTCTATAATCTTAAAGTGAGAGTATGTGTAGTGACTTTCTTCCAAAGAGTAAAGGGTGGAAGTGGGAGGGGACAGTAACTTTACAGTGGGGAAACCTGATAAACACTCCTTCAGCCAGGTGATCAAGATCAACATCAACAGTCATAGATCGAATCATGTTGACAGTTTGCATTCTTGATATGATGCGATTAAAATGGTACTTTGCCTCTATGCTCTACCTTCCAAAAATCTATAACCCCAGTTAACCATGAGAAAAACACCAATCAAATCTCAATTTGGGAATATTTTACAAAAGACCTGACCAGTACTCATTAAAATTCTCAAAGTCATAGGAAACAAGGAAAGTATGAGAAACCATCACAGCCATGAGGCGCCTAAGGAGACATGATGATTAAATGCAATGTGGTATCTTGGATGGGATTTGAGCACAGGAAAAGGACATTAGGTAAAAACTAAGGAAATCTTAATATATGGACTTTACTTAATAATGATGTATCAACGTTTTAATTAAACAAATGTACCATATTTATTTACAATTAATGTATTATTTAAAGATGTTAATAGGGGAAATTGTTTATGTGTGTGTTTCAGAGGTAATAGGGAACCATTTGCTCAATTTTTCTATAAATCTAAAACTTCTAAAAAGTAGTCTATTCATAAAGAAATCTATTGAAAAAAATTCCTTGCTTTTAACCTAATAGATGAAAATTCCAAATAGTTTCTGTTTTAACGTGGAAATCAGAAATTGTGTTGGCTTGGTTATACACTTGTTTTATTACTTTATGATTGATAGTATGTGTCACTAAAAGTGAACGGAATTTTATCACATGAAAGGAGTAACAAGAATATGCTTCCAGCAAAGAATGTATTCTTGACAGAAATTGATAAGGGTTACAATTCTGGGGCATCAAATGATTTAAATCATTTACAACACATGTATTAGTAGAATTTGGCAGAGTGTTAATTTAAATATAATCATTTTATAGTGTATTCAGTTCTAAAAAGAATAACAGAGGGACATTTGTCACTTAGCCTCAGAACGGATTCCTGGACAGATATGACCATGTTGCCACTCAGCAGTTGCTAAGCAATTTAAATGTCCTTTTCTCATTTTTAACTCAGTTAAATCAGAATTTCATCCCTCGCTCCATTGTAAACCCATGTGCTCATGAAAAATAACATTCAATAAAAAAAGAAAAACAAATGGCTACATATGTAGTTAATACTGTAGGATGAGAGATTTTTAGAGATCCTCTAGCCCTGAGCTGTTCAGTATGGTAGCCACTAGCCATTTGACATGTGACTGGTGGTCTGAGTTAAGATGTGCTGAAAGTGTAAAACAAACTCATGATTTTGAAGACTTAGTACCAAAAAAGAGAAAGAAAAATAGCTCAATAATTTTTATATTGTTTGCATGTTGAAATGGTAATATTTTAGATCTATTAAATTAAATATAATATTAAAATTTTCACCTGCTCCTTTCACTTTTCTAATGTTGCCATTAGAAAATTTAAAATTATACATGTGGCTCTGTTGGACAGCTTGTTTGTTTTTTGTATCAGGGAAGAAACTATGGCCCGCAGAGCTTATATGATCAATTCAAGGTCCTGTTCTTAGTTAATCCGTGTATTTTTAAGCAAAGATGTTTCTCTGTTAAAATGGGGAGGGGAGTTGTTTCAAATTATGTGTCGTTTAGGACAGTTTCAGTTAGGTTTCATGGAGTTTAAATATATTTTGTGTAACACATTCACTGCTCCCTACTGAGGCAGGATCTTGCCTGCTGCTCTTCTGGGTTAAATAAAAGAAGCTACCATTTATTGAGTGCTTACTCTATCTAGACCAGGGCTGCATTTTGTATAATAAATAACTTGCAGAATTTATGGAGTTTAATTCTCACCAAAATCCTTGATGGGTGAAGAATCTGATGCTCAGAGAGCCACTGAAGTAACCACATTAGTGAGAAAATGGTGGGGTGTTCAGTCTCAAGTTGTGTTCTATCCACTGTTCTCAACTTCCTCCTGGATACATGCAGAAGTGTCTAGCTAAGCTGCTGGAGCTGTAAATAGGAGCCCTGAAAGGATAATTTAGCCTTTCACAGCTATTTGGGAGCAGCAGACAAGTTGAGATCCCTTCAATTCTTCATCTGGCTGAATCTAGCCAGGGTGGCATTTGCTCTGAAGAAAACAAGCGTACCATGTTTTGTTCTCCGGTGTCTTAAATTTATCGGGTTGTGCTGGGGATAAAGGATCACACTGCCACAGAGGCTAAGGAAACAGGAGAACACTGTCTTGGGTTTGGCTTGGTGTTCAACTTTCCTGCTATTTAGAAAACCCCCAATTATCTGAAGGTTTCAGTAATAGCATTTTGTTCTGTGCTCTTTCAGGAGAAAGAGGAAATGACATCAGAGCTTTCTAATTTCAGAATTAAAGAAATTAATATCCTCACACACCCACATTCATGCCTGCCTACACATACAGCTCTGGAAGAGGGTCTTCACCCCTGAAACTGCTCTTCCTCCTAACTTCTATACTGCAACTAAAAGCTTTCCTTATTTGGGTTCTTAGTCACCAAAAAGCAAAAGCCAGGGGCTTCCCTGGTGGCGCAGTGGTTGAGAATCTGCCTGCCAATGCAGGGGACACGGGTTCGAGCCCTGGTCTGGGAAGATCCCACATGCCGCGGAGCAACTGGGCCCGTGAGCCACAATTACTGAGCCTGCGCGTCTGGAGCCTGTGCTCCGCAACAAGAGAGGCCGCGATAGTGAGAGGCCCGTGCACCGCGATGAAGAGTGGCCCCCGCTCGCCGCAACGAGAGAAAGCCCTCGCACAGAAACGAAGACCCAACACAGCCATAAATAAATAAATTTAAAAAAAAAAAGCAAAAGCCATAGCTCTTCAAAAGCTGCAGCTTCACCTCAACCCTCTTCACCACACAGGTCAACACTGCCCATGAATACCGACTCCATGATGTCTCTCGCATCCTGTCCCTCCCGAGCATGAGGACCGCCCCAGTCGTGGCCCTCATCACCTCTTCCTGGACTAGTGCTACTAATGCTTCTCCCTCTGGCTCTCCAGGTTCTAGCCCCTCCGGGTTTTTCATCCCTAGAAAATGAGATGCTACTCCCTATGCCTGGAGTGTTCTCCCTATACCTCCTTTCTCTAGCAAAGTCTAACCCATTCTCCAAGTTTCGATTCTTCTGCAGAATCCTTTCCTGCAGAAATAAGGGAGATTAGGAAAGTCCTCTTTGAATTGGCTCTGATGGTATCCTGTGTGTTTTCCTTGTAGCACTTATAAGGATAACAATTAATTGTGCAGTTATATTTTAGTACTTGCCTTCCCTGCTGGAATGCTCTTAAATATCATGCCAGGCTGCTTCTCCACTATACTGTGCTGCTTTTTCTAATCAAGGGTTTCCTCTATTACTTCCATCTTTGAAAAATTTCCAAAATACTAGTAAAAGTACTAAGTGTTTTGTTTTTTTTTTAATTTTTTAACTCCCACTACAGATGGTTGTGAGCACGGTTTAGACTAGTTATGGGTTTAGACTCCTTTTCTTAGCCTGTCTAGATAGGGTTGACCAAGCTACTTTCCAGTCATATAATACTGGGAAAGTGTCTTAACTTCTTTGCGGATCAGTTTGCTCATCTGGAAAATGGGGGCAATAATACCACTGAATCTATTTTAGAGTGAAGAGAGTGAATTCAGGTAATATATTTGAGGGTACATACATAATGTCCATGAATGTTATCAAATATTAGTTTGAATTTTAGGACTATCTATATATTTAGGAGATATATAAATATATCTCAGATGAGTTCTTAGAAACAGAGAAAATATGACAACCTCTCAAAAATAAACTGCCATTACCAATGGGAGCAGATCTCAAGAGTGAGACACATTTGCATCGTTCTTTGAGCTATTCACACACCTCATTTCTGTAGTCATTAAAACATGGAGATGTTTTTTCACTAGGAAATCTTAAAACTTCTTGAAAATCACTTTAGGCTGATCGTAGTCTTTCTGAGAAGCTGTACATATGGCATTCAGAGCTGGAAAAACAAATTAATGGGACAGTAGAGAAGCAATCAAGCTATTGTGTTCTGTATTTTCTTTTGATGTAATCTTTTGTTGCAAGGCTTATTTTGAAGAGTATGTGGGGCGTAGAGGTAGCTAAGAAAGAAAGCATGAAGGGGAAGAGAAGATTCAACATTTTTAAGATCTGTCTCTCTGATTATCAGCACTCTTTACATCTGACTCCGAAAACTGAAAACACTACGTAAACAGAGATGGACCTCACAAGATATATTTGAGTCCTTATTGTGTAGGCACGCATCTTTCATTTGTTCACAGATACATGCAGAACTCAAACCACTCTGTCCACACTTCTGCACACATACTATGTTGGATATACAGTTAAGTGAAGCAAAGGGGTACAGCCCTTTGCTTGGAATTTCCAAGCAGGTTGGATTTTCCTGGCCGTGATTCCAGTCATCGTAACTACGTTTGATTCTCACAGATGGTCCCCTGGTTGCTTCCAACCAGGCCCATTTGTCAGGCAAATAGTGAGCTTGTTCCGCTGCCCAGCGACTTTCAGAAGGGTCCTTGGATTCCTGCTAAGTGTGAACATAGAAAGGAACCTTCAAGGTGCTGACCATACAACAACCCAGGCATGGCATTCTGGCCTCACAGGGGAACTAGCGTCCTGGGTCTAATCACCTCTTAGCTCAGTGACACCTGTTGAAACTGACAGGCCAACAGAGCTGAGATCCCATGCTGTGCAGAGGAATCAGGGACACTCCTAGCTGCCAACAATGTGGCTGCAAGACAGCAGGAGCCTGAGAATCTCACTGACACGGTACTGGATTTACACACATCATTTCCAAGGCTTCTTCATATGCCATCCCTCTTGGATAAAAATTTTGCGTTTATGCCCTGACAGAATATTGTGATTCACAAAATTATAATTTGTATTTATTTAGGTTTTTACAGATTTTTCTCCTTGTATCACATGATAATTATGAAAATATATTAGGTCTAATTTTTTCAAAAACTAAGAAAAAATTGAATTTTTAATAAGAAAACATCAATTAGACTTGTAGTAGTAGTAGTAATAGTAGTAGTAGCAGTAATAGCAATGGCTAACTTTTACTAAGTACATATTTTTTGCCAGACACTACCCTGTGATTTTCCATGTATTGGCTCATCTAAGATTGTCCTTATTGTAAATGAGGCTATAGCTCTCTATGCTCTGGGTACTGGAAAATGTTAGGTTTCACCGTGTTATGGGGGAAAAATTGTCTTTATTACCGTAATGCCCAAATAGTTAAAATGTCGATTCAAATGGTTCAAGACTGATCAATTGCGGTTCCAACAGGTTTCCGAGGAAACATCAGTAGTGATAATGGCAGCACACCCTCATGGACCACTCATTAAGTATGCCAGGCAGAGTGCTGAGCCCTTTACAGACATTGTTGGTTTTTATCTTTGCAACAAATTTATTAGTTAAAAATTAATATTGTTTCCATTTTACAGATGATAACTGAGGTTTGAAGATTAAGCCACTTGCCTGGGATCACCATGCTAGACTGTGGTAGAGCCAGGACTGAAACTAAAATCTTCCTGACTCCAAAGGCTGGACACTAGATCCAGCTGACTCATACCCAAATTAATTATTTTCTAAACATTGTGTTTGTTTCCACACTTTCCAAAATACAGTGAAGGCATCTTTACATATAGTTAGAGATATGGATGCTGTCTCTTAGATTTAGTGAAGTTTAACCATCCTTTTACAGTAATTTGGAGCTATCTTCAAATTAAACTCAATGTGATGGACTTAGTTCAAGTGATTCGCTCATTAGAATCATCCCTGAGTCTTCAGGATCCTGTAAACAATCCAGTATTAAATACTGGGTCATTTCCTCCTTGTCCATATACATTATGACTGAGCTTCCATTACATAATAATAGTTTGTCACCCCAGATGTTGTCTGTTTGTCAATACAAGTTGACTATTTAAAATTCTGCAGGCTCTAGAACACGGCAATAAGAAGAAAAAGAAAAGAATGCAGGTGGGTAGGTGTGTCTGAGCAGAAATCAGAGTAAAAGCAAAGACAAAGGAAGCAATGAAGTAGAGGTAGTAGTTTGAACAGTGTGTGTATCCCAGAGTTAGGTCTACTACACAGTAACCGAGACTTTCCGGAAGCCTGACTTCTGATACTAATGTTTTTTCCTTTTCCTCTCTCTGGGTACAGAGGACAACTCTACCCATATTCATCTTGAATGCTAGAACATCCTTATGACCGAGGCAGCAGCTGACATATTATGACAGAATCGAAGGAGCATTTCTAGTCCTTACTTTTTCATTTGCACTTAGAAAATATAACTTTCATTCTCTTATCTCTAAACTGTATAAAACACCCATTTTACAGGGTTTTGGGAGGATTAGATGGGTGAGTGCTTGCAAAGCACCTTACATGCTGGCACATAGGAAACACTAGTGATTACTTTTACATGCCATCTTTTGATCCCATAAATCTGCTAGCAGTGAATCCTTCTATACACAAAAGAAAAAATAATTCCCCATAATCAGTGAAGTGCTTTGCCAGCCTCATACCAGTTTACAGGAACCCACTTTGATGCACATTTCTTCCCAAGTTCTCATAATGTTACAGACCAAGCTCCCTCCATGTCACCTCCCCATTCCCTGTTTTTCTCCCAGAGGTCCATTTGCTACACATTCACCAGTACAACACACAATTTACCTTCCATATTCTTCTGTCTGGGAAATCTTACAGCAGCAGGCAGGGTGGAAAGCAACTACTGGAAAGCAAGTAAGCAGATATCCTGTTTGGGTTCACAGCAATCTCATGCTCTGCTTAGGTGTCAAAGATAAGGCAATGTCACCTAATCATATACCAATCCATTAGACACGATGCCCAGCCACTTAGTGTAAAAATCTCCTTGTTCCAGCTCATGCAGCTCAATATCAAAAAAACAAACCACCAGTCCAAAAATGGGTGGAAGACCTAAATAGACATTTCCGCAAAGAAGATATACAGATTACCAACAAACACATGAAAGGATGCTCAACATCACTAATCATTAGAGAAATGCAAATCAAAACCATAATGAGGTATCACCTCACACCAGTCAGAATGGCCATTATCAGAAAATCTACAAACAGTAAATGCTGGAGAGGGTGTGGAGAAAAGGGAACACTCTTGCACTGTTGGTGGGAATGTAAATTGATACAGCCACCATGGAGAACAGTATGGAGGTTCCTTAAAAAACTAAAAATAGTTTACCATATGACCCAGCAATCCCACTACTGCGCATATACCCTGAGAAAACCATAACCCAAAAAGAGTCATGTACCACAATGTTCACTGCAGCACTATTTACAATAGCCAGGACATGGAAGCAACCTAAGTGTCCATCGACAGATGTATGGATAAAGAAGATGTTGCACATACATACAATGGAATATTACTCAGCCATAAAAAGAAACGAAATTGAGTTATTTGTAGTGAGATGGATGGACCTAGAGTCTGTCATACAGAGTGAAGTAAGTCAGAAAGAGAAAAACAAATACCGTATGCTAACACATATATATGGAATCTAAGGAAAAAAAAAAAAAAAAGAAAAAGGTCATGAAGAACCTAGTGGCAAGACGGGAATAAAGACACAGACCTACTAGAGAATGGACTTGAGGATATGGGGAGGGGGAAGGGTAAGCTGTGACAAAGTGAGAGTGGCATGGACATATATACACTACCAAACGTAAAATAGATAGCTAGTGGGAAGCAGCCGCATAGCACAGGGAGATCAGCTCGGTGATTTGTGACCACCTAGAGGGGTGGGATAGGGAGGGTGGGAGGGAGGGAGACACAAGAGGGAAGAGATATGGGCACATATGTATATGTATAACTGATTCACTTTGTTATAAAGCAGAAACTAACACACCATTGTAAAGCAATTATACTCCAATAAAGATGTTCAAAAAAAAAAAAAAGGACAAAAAAAAAACTGCTTGTTCACAACCACCCATGGGAGCACACTTCTACTCTCCATTCTTGTGCCCAGTGGAGGAGTACTTGATCATTGCTCTCTTTCCACTGAGCCCACTTTTACTTAGTTGCCAGATTTTGTGCTGAGTGCTTTGAATGCGAATCACGTTTAATTATGACAGTAATTTTGTGTGGTAGATATTGCCCTCCACTAAATACAGGGGAGGAAAATGAAGTCCAGAGAGACTAAGTGAATAACCCAATATCACAGAACTTGACTGGCTAGAACACAGGTTGTTAGACTCCAGAGCTTGTACTTTTTATCACTATATTATATCCTCTCCCATTCTGCTGAATCAAAACTGTGTTGACATGGGCAGATGTTACTCACCTTACGCGTGAAGATAACAGAGGCATTAGGAAATGAAAGTTAAAAAAAAAATGATTCAGTAAATGCAGAATGCATTTCTCCTTTCAGAATTATCCAAAATAAAAGGCAAGTCCATAAACCCGATTAGCAGATAAAGCTCACATGCTGCAAATATTTAACTGTTATCTCCATCATATAATCCCTTCTGGCAATTTTATCTTGAAATATTTTTACAGCTCCCTCTATGACATATAATTCACAAGACCCAACCGAAGCTAACATGTTGAAACCATTCTCAAGAGATCTTCAGATGTAAAATTCTATATTCAGTTTATCACACTACGGTAACTAATGCACTCAAAAAGCAGAACATTTTGATTACTAGCATTAGACAGAGCTCTTAAAAGATTCCAAATATATTCTGCAGAGGATTGTCAGTGGAGGTAGAGTGTATGGGATTATCTTTCTATCTCAACTGAAATGATTCCATGGTAAGCATTTGGTTACTTAGTAACATTAAAATTGCAATTATGTTCCCTTATAATTAACGACCTTCAAATAAATAGTTCTGTGAACAAATTACATACTTCACCAGAATTTTATTCTTTCTGTATTGGTAGTTATTTCACTCAGTTTCTAAATGTAGAGAGCATGATCTCTAAATGCTTTTCTACATTCTGAAGAAGTAAGGTTAGCTTATGCTAAAGCTCAATGTGGAGATGAATAGAGCAAAAGGAAATGGACTAAAATTTTTTTAAGAAATGAACTGAGAAGGATGGAATGAAGATTTGTACTGTCATATTCCTTGTGACTTCAAAACATCTACACGTTAATAAAAACCATTGGGCACTTAAGGCTGCTGAGCAATCATATCTAAGAATATCGTGTGTGTAGTTTTGTTATTAAAAACACATTTTGGTAAATGATATATAATCCTCGTACACACAATATTATGCAGTCAAAGCATTCGGTTGCTTGACCCAATTAGTCACTTTTACTAAAGATATTTGCAAATAATAAATGTCTAGGAAAGGCTTGCTATAACTGATGAAATGAAGCCTCAAATTTTTATTGATAATTTTAGCGTTAAAGAAATTAGCAAGAAAAGAGTACAGTAAGTCCCCTATATATGAACGAGTTCCATTCTAAGAGTGCATTTGTAAGTCCAATTTGTCCGTAAGTCCAACAAAGTTAGGCCAGGTACCCAACTAACACAATCGGCTATATAGTAGTGTACTGTAATAGGTTTATAATACTTTTCACACTAATAATACATAAAAAACAAACAAACACACAAAAAATAAAGAAATTTTTTAACCTTATGATACAGTACTTCAAAAAGTACAGTACTACCAGATACATCACCACTCCTTTTATGCTTGCTTCTGGACATCCTGGGCTTGAAATAAAGATACTGTACTACTGTACTCTATGCATACTGTACAGTAAAGTACACAAAAGCACAACCACTTGTAGACGATGCACACACGTGACAATGTACGCCAGACACGTGAACTAACTTACGTGATTGGACATGTGAATGCACGTTCGCTTCTTTGAAAGTTCACAACTTGAAGGTTCGTATGGAGGGGACTTACTGCATCTATATTTTGTCTTTTTTGACATGGCTAGCAACAGTGATAGTGACTGTGAACCTGTGAACCATCTGGCTGCAGGCAGGGTGAAAAGTAACTACTGGAAAGAAAACAGGCTAATCCTGTGCTTTTATTGTCAGCACTCTCATGCTCGCCTCAGGTTCAAAGATAATGCAATATCATCTAATCATATATTGACACATCAGATGAGATGCCCAATCAATTAGTCTGAAAACCTGCTAATTCAGAAGCACCAATAGGAAGCACACATTTTCTAATCTCCACTCTTATGCCTATTTGTCCGTGAGACATCAAGTGTTTGCCATGCACTGCGCCAGGTTTTGAACATGCAGACAGGAATGTGACTTGGTCCCTGGCACCAAGAAGCTCATGGCCTAAGAGAGAAACAGATTATAAACATGTGGCATAATGAAATGGAAGTATGCATAAGATACAGTGGCAGCATGAGGAGGCAACACTTGGGATGCATTTTGAATGACGGGTAGGAGTTGGATTGGTAAATGAAAGTCATCTCAGCTATCATTTCCTCCAAGAATTCTTTGCTAACTCTGGCCTCCCTGCACCACACGGAATGAATCGGAGGTGATACCTTTGAGCTCACAGAATGCTTACTGTATTGCACTGCCATGATTTGGTATAATTAGGTACCACCACAAAATTCTCTAAGGGCTTCCCACGTTATTAAAAGTAAAAGCCTAAGTGGTCACAATTCTTTCATTATTCAGTCCACTCCCTTTGGGTTTTTGTACTTTTCCCTTTCAACTCTTCTGATCATTCATGCCGTGTCAGCCACCCTGGGCTTCTCACTGCTCCTGAAATATATGGACCATCTCTACTTCTGGGCCTTTGTTCTGTGCCTTCAGCCTGGACAGCTCTCCCCACAGATACCAGCATAGCTCCCTCCCACCCATCCATTAAGTCTTCTCAAATATCACCCTCTCAGTAAAGTCATTCCTGACCGCCTTATTAAAAATACCACCTTCACATGCACTTTGCAAATGTTCTTTTCCTGCTTTATTTTACTTACATTACATACTTTACTTTTTTGTGTTTATCATCTATCTCCCCTTCCTACTGTTAGTTGGAGTGATGGAGAGTACTTTTATGGATAAGTATATCATATTTTTATCCAATAATTTTATTTACCATAAATTAGAATGTAAGCTCCATGAAGTCAGGGACTTTTCTTTGTTTTGCTCATTGCTGGATCTCCATGGGCCAAGAAGAGTTTCTGGGACGTACTCTATAAATGTTTATAGGATAAATTAAAACTAAAATCATGTATTTATTTATTGAAAATACATATTAAGCCTTTACAATATTTCACATGCCCATTAGAGATGACCTTTAGATGGAAAAGACTGACAACATACAGAAGAATAAATAAAAACATATTAATTACAGATTGTAATTAATACAGTAAAGGAAATAAAGAGTTCTTTACTTAAAAATATTGCATGTGTGTGTGTTTTATTTAGGGCAGTTATCTCTCTTGGAGGAGATGATATTTTACCTGAGATCTAATGTCTAAGATGGAACACTAATTTATAGAGCTGGTGAGCAGGGATCGGTAGCAATCAAAACAAGGGATGGGGCAAGTATAAGTGTCTAGGGAGGAAAGGGTTGGAAAATTTCTTTTAGTTGCCAGAACAACTGAAAAGGAGAGGGATGGATGACAGTGGGATGAGTAAGGCTTTGGTAGAGGCTACATCAGTCAGGGCTTTAGGAGACATGATAAGGTATTGGGATTTATGTGCGGACTTTTTAGAAGGTGTTAATTGGTTTTGATTAAGGAAATGGTGTAATCTCTTATTAATTTTAAAATAAGTCTTCTGGATTCTACGTGGTGAGTAAATGGGACTGTTGCAAGGATGGCGCTAGGATAATAGTTAGAAGGCTCCTATAGCAGTCTAGGTGCGATCCAACGGTTTGGGTTAGAAGGATAACAGAAACAATGGTGAGAAGTAAGTATATTTAAGACCTACTTTAAAGATAAATTAACAGATGTTGCTGGTGGATTGAATTTGAGAGCTGAAGAAAAGAGATAACTTTCCATTTTCTGGCCTTGTAATGTAATAATGTTATTTGCTGAAATGGGGAGTCTGACCCAATTAGGGGGAAAGGGATGGAAATCTAGTTTCTTTTTTTGACATTTTAAGTTTGAAAGGCCTGTGTAATATCCAAGTCAAGTGGGTAGGTGGATATATAGGTTCCAACTATGCCCGTCTTCACCATTAAGCTGTGCATTTCTCAAGGGGAGATAGTTTATTCATCTCTCTGGCAAAGTGGGTGTTTTATATGTTGCTGCAAATACTATTCTCTTTACATCCTACTGTCTTAGTAGCTGAGGTTGCTGAACATTAGGTTTGAAAGAAACATCTCCTTACTCTTCTTTACTCCTTAGATCAGAATAACTTTTTAAAAAGATTTTTCTTTGTTTTGTAAAATAAACCTGATGGGCCCGTTGGATATGACAGATAAACCTGATGGTAAGTTTTTAGAAGAAAGAAAGCAGATCAAACATAGGGGTAAAATTGTATGTTAAGAAAATATGCAGCCCAAGTAAATAAATAAATATTTTTAAAAAAGAAAGAAAATACGAAGAATTTTAAATTGGAGGAACAGAAAAGAGTAAGAATAGAGTGGGGAGAGGCCAGGGACAATGTGAGATGGTAAAGTATATGAAAATGTTGGGGTGGTGGAAAGGACTTTTATAAATAAATAAATCATATTTATCTAATAATTCCATTACCAAAAATACTGAAATTACGGTTTTATACTGTGTTCCACAGGATCTGTGTTTCACATGACATCTCTTCTAATTATGAACAAAGAGAGACATGGTCGTACTTGGCTGTAAAAGTAGTGAGAGCAGATTTTTAAAAATATGTTTAAATTATCTGAGATTTCAGAAAATATGACTATGATGGGAACAGGTTATAATTTTTTCCCTAATTTCCAGTTCTATTTAAAGCAACTATGTTGTTTTCCAGTTTGGTCAATTGCTAGGGAAACTGGAAAAGGGGCTATTAAATTGTATATGGAAAGCTGTATTACAAAATACAAGTGGAGATGTAAGCAGTTAGATATAACTTTTCACAGACAATAAAATGCAGAATAGCCTAAGGGGAGAATGAAAGCTCATATATAATTGAGGTAACACTGGCTTATAACATTATGTAAGCTTCACGTGTACAACATTGTATTCTGACTTCTGTATACTCTACAGAATGCTCATCACCAAAAGTTTAGTTTCCATTTGTCAGACCCCTTTACCCATTTCGTCCTCCCACACCTCCACCCTCTGATAATCCCTACTCTTCTCTCTGTATCTATGTGTTTGTTTTTGCTTGGTTTGGTTTATTTTGGTTTTTTGTCTTGTTTTATATTTCACATGAGTGAAATCATATAGTATTTGCCTTTCTCCATTTGACGCCTTTCACTTACATAATACCTTCAGGTTCCATCCATGTTGCCACAAATGGCAAGATTTCCTTCTTTATTCATGGCTGAATGTATTCCAGTGTGTGTGTGTTTGTTGTGGGGGGTGTATATACCACATCTTTATCCATTCATCCTTCGATGGGCACTTAGGTTGTTTCCTTATCTTGCTTATTGTAAATAATGCTGTCATGAATTTGGAGGCACATATATCTTTTTGCATTAGTGTTTTTGTATTCTTCAGATAAATACCCAGAAGTCAAATAGCTGCATCATCTGGTAGTTCTATTCTTAATATTTTGAGGAACCTCCATACTGTTCTCCATAGTGGCTGCACCAATTTACATTCCCGCCAACAGTGCACAAAGGTTTCTTTTTCTCCACACCCTCTCCAACACTTGTTATTTCTTGCCTTTTTGATAACAGCCATTCTAACGGGTGTGAGATGATATCTCATTGTGGTTTTGATTTGCGTTTCCCTAACAGTTAGTGGTGCTGAACATTTTTTCATGTGCCTGTTGGCCATCTGTTTGTCTTCTCTGGAAAAACGTCTATTCAGATACTCTGTCCATTTTTTGATTGGGTTGTTTGTTTTTCTTTGTTGTTGAAAAATATCAAAATATCAAAATTGATATTTTGATGGAGATTCTATGGCACCTTTACCATAAATTATCAGTACTTGTGTGGGCATCCATCTTCTTATTGGCCTCTTGGGGAGTGTATTGATAAAGAGGGTGATTAACTTAGAAGAAAAGCCAGGGTCTTCTTGGATTAATAACATCATTAAAGGAAAGATCACTGGATCAAGAATTAGAACCATGCTCCAAACCAGGCCCAGATGTGAAATTAGTAAAGTTAGTTCTCCTCTCTGGCCCTCAGTTACAACATCTGGATAAGGAGGAATACAGGACAGATAATTGCCGAAGTTCCTTCTAGCTATAATAATCTATGACTGACAGATGAATGGCAACCCAGGAAGTAAAGAAGGATAATATCCTTAATAAGAAGGAAATTGTGGGTCGTGAGATAAACTGTCAGGGTTTAGAGGCAATGTTCAATTTAAGTAGCACAGAAGCCAAAAACCAAAATCTTCTTTAACTGAAAATTTAAGAATGAGTTATTTAGGTAAAACCTAGCTGTCAGTTAAAGCTATCTGCCATATAGAATACTTTTCATTTGGTGTCATAAATTGAAACAACATTTATTATTCAAGTTTATTATATTTAGCCATTTTTAAAGATTTTTTAATATACAAGAGAATTTGTAAACATTTCTAAAATCTCGTCACGAGTCCTATCTTTTGGAGTGACAGAAACCTCTTAACTACCTCCTTCTGGTACCATATTAAAAACTCAAGGGAAAACTTCTAAGTCTTCAAACCACACACTTGTGGCATTCCCTAGTCGACAGAATAGCTATGAGACAAAATTAAAAGTTCACCAGTTCCAGAGATCTTTATTCCACTTCTCCCTATAGTAAGTTCTGTGCTGTAGTGATGTCAAAGTACTTTCTGCTTCCCATGCTTTTTTTTATGCCCTCATGTTTTTGCACATACCACTCCTCTGGCCTACACCATACTTCCTTTCCTTGTATTTCTACACAAACCTTGCATATTCTTCAAGGTTTAGTTAGTACTACATACCAAATAAAGTCTTCCTTGATGCTATTAAAATCACTAATGTCTAAAACCTATTCATCTCAAAATTATTTATTGATCATTTATTATGTGCCAGGCAACTTCTAGGTGTTCTTCCAGACCTTTTTTGTAGTTTTTGCACTATATTTTATTTTTCCATCTATCTACCCATTAATTCACTCATAATATATGATTCATATTATTTGCACACAATACCACACTGTACTGTACTTACCAATTTATGTGACTGTTTTTCCCATCAAACTCTAAATTTGTTGAGTACCTAGATTCTGTCTTACTCATCTTTACTGAATAAGCAAATAAACAAAAAACCTACGCATGAAATAATTTTATATATTATTATTGTGTAACAGCCACATTGATCAGCAATACTCACTCCGCGAAAAACCTCACCCTATCAGATTTATAACTTTAGATGAAACACGAAACTTTCTCTTTTGAAATATAAAAAATCACTGGGAGATAAGGTGTAGCAAGTCATTTTAAAAACAAATATATGGGTTTAAATGTCTATGACATGGAAATAGACTTTTAGGATAGTATGAGAGGACAGGATACCTAAGATGGAAGATAGAGAAAAATCATGAAGTAAAAATGAAGAATAAAGATAAGGGGAAAGGTCATTTTAGGCAACAGAGGTAATGACCTGGATGTAGGAAATAACGTGATATACTTTGAAAAAGTGAAGCTGGAGCATGTAACAGCAAGAGTGAACACAGCAAAAGATAGGCTTAGAGAGGATGGCAAGGGCTAGACTATGAAGAGCTCTAAATGCAGTGATAGATATTTGAACTTTATCTTGTTGGCAATGGGGGAGCCTCTGGAAATTGGAACAGTAGAATTAAATTTTAGAAAGATCACTCTGGCAGCAATAAAGAAGATGAATTGCAACGATGGTGGAGGGAATGCAGGAAGACCAAATACGAAACAATAGCAATGGCCAGAGGTAATGAAGGTCTGAAAGCAGCGGTGGTGTAAATGCAGAGGAATGAACATACAGGAATGAATTAGACTTTAGGGTTAAGGTTTTTAAAAAAGTTTCTACAATGACTCTCATTTTTCAAGATTGAAACTTCCAAAGAAGAAGGCAGGTGGAGCTTTAGATATTAAGATAATAACTTTGCTTCATTCTAGCTAAGTTTGAGGTGCCTATGAAAAATGAATTGAAAATTGCATATGTGGGTGAAGATCTCAGGAGAGAATTGTGGGTTGAAAACATAAATGTGGGGAAACATAATAAGATGCTTAATAAGAGTAACTTTGTCTTATTTTCTCTGTATTCTTTATTTAAAACCTAAAGCCTGGAACCTTCTTCAACAAATGCTAAGCTGCTTCCATTAATGTTGAGCTACCTCCAAGTTCTCTTGATTAGATAGGTAACAGATGTAAATCTCCTGTTACAAAGTAGCGGCTCAATAAATGGACATACCATAGATAAGTTGGACAGCTGGGTTTTTTCCTATTATCTCAGAATTATGAAATATCGATACATAATAAATCGTCATCATTATAATATATACTGAAGTACATGGGGACACAGTACTATTAAATAAAGGAGGTTTAAATTATTTTAAGGCATTATATCAATCTTTTAAAAGCTTACAATTTTGTGGCATAGTCAGAAATGGAGCTGACGCTAATTCATGTTTAATCTTTGGACAGAAGTTTGCATTCCTTCATTTAATTAGTGTTTACCTTGTGCTCTGTAAATTCATTTGTTTTTCTCTGGGGCTTTTATGTCACTTATTTCCTATTCAATTATTTGTAACATCCCATTTTAGCTTAGCTGAAAGAAGAGTAAAATGGATTTGAAGGCATCCATTACCTGATTATATGCAAACTAGGCAGAAGGACATCTGTGGAAATCAAAGAAAGCTGGGAGGTCAAGTGGGATAGAATGTAGAATCCCAGCAACAAGACAGCATTTAGGCTGCTTCATCTCAGCAGCCAATTTTATTACCCAAAATGTGATTTTTCTCTTGTTTTTGTGGAGGCATTAGAGGGTTGAGTCCTACAATCAAACCAATAGCACTATTTACTTAGTGGGGACCTGACAAATCTCACAGATATTTATGCTCCAGAAATAGTTCATCTCATGCTTAGAAGACTCTGCATGTATGAATTTTACCTGGGCAAAATCAGTCATGGGGAACTTGAGATATTTGTTCCATTATTCTAATTTGAGCTATTTATGGGCCAGAATTAGCACAACTGGTGCCAAATCTCGAAGTAGAAGAGAACTAAACAAATGTGGTGGCCAGGGAAACTACTCTTTTTATGACTTGCCATTAACATACTGCATTCAAAAAAGCAAAACATGTCTAGGACAGAACTTCTATGATTTCTGGTACAGATGACCGTGACATTGAAAATAAGGGGAATTTTTAGATATAAGACTAATAAAACTCCAACTTACATCTCTGTTTTAAGAAGGAAATTTTAAAGTCAGGAATTTCTATCAACAACTCAATCACTATTTAGTCGGTACCCAACATTTAGCCTGTCCCACCTGATATATTTTGGTACTTTAGGAAAGGTAAGAAAAGTATAAGACATGGCTTTGATCCTAAACTACTGCCATCTAATAGTATTGTCTTGAAAAAAAGTTTCTTAGTGGTCTTATAAGGCATCATACCACTCCCTATTCTCAGAGAATTAAAAAAATTCTCATAGACTTAAGAATATATGCATGCATTTAAAAAATTCCTTAAAAATTACAAAGTGCCAAACATGATATGGAGATAAAAATTACAATGTATTTCTGAATAAAGTTTAGAATCTCTTTCTATTTTATTACATAGTCATTGTCTAATATTGTAGAACTAGAGCCAGGACAAACCTACCAGGAGAGCCAATCATATTTGCTCACATTGGAATACAGACACATTCAGGCAGTGAGGCAAAAAGGAAGGGACCGAAGGCACCAGGAACAGGTGGGAAAGGACAGACAAGGAGGAATAATTAATATTGGTCTTGGAATCCTCACCATGTCTGGAGCATGCCCATTTTTATGTATTCCCATCTGTGTTACCCTTCTTTAGGGCACAAGCATCTCTCACGTGGACTGATGCAACAACCTCCCAAATGGTTTATCTGACTCTCGTATTACCTATTACCCATATTCAATCCATTCTTTGCACTGAAATTAAAACAACCTTTCTAATAATGTTATTTTATCCCCTTTTGAAAAACTCTTCTGTAGGTACTTTTTGCCTTTATTAAGTCAAAATTATTTGCCATGGCTTAAAATTCTCTGGCAGATCTGGGATAGAGTGGTGAGTCTGGAGAATTGGGTTGGGGTCAGATCACAGACTTTTGGATGAATGATATTTTGAGAGGAATGTTCTGCTAGAACTTTAGAAGATGAACCAAGGTAGAAGACACTATGAGCAAAGTGACCAGTGAAAAATTTATTACAATTGAGATAAGAACTTGAAGTAAAGGGAATCAGTGGGAATGGATGTGAGAAACATCATGGAGGTAAACTCAACCAAACTTGAAAACAAAATATATGCATCTTCCAGGAGATTCAAGGCTGAACAATGAAGAGGATGAAGGTACTATTAAGGGAGGGTATTAAGGTGAGGAGTCACATCCTGTCACTGTAGGGTCATTGTGCCTTGCCAAGTTGCATAAATAAATAGGCCCAAAAGTACATTCTTATCCTCATGGATCTGCCTCGTGGATGGACTACATGAAGGGTCCATATTCTCCATGAGTCTGGAGCCCAGTTGATATGAGAAATAGCTAAGATAACTGTGGATGTAAAGCCCAGAGAACTCTGATAGGGCCTGATTACCATCCTCCAAGGTGCATTACATGAGAACTAACTTTGGCTATGTGGCTATAATGACCAAAGACCAAACTGAAGTGAGTAGAATTTACAAAAATAAGCAAGGATGAGCAAGCATGTGGAAAGATGGTAGGACCCCTGTTAGAGGAATATGAGAATGAGTTGAAAGGAATGGAGATCCTCATCGGTAGAATTTCACAAGAGAGATAACAGCAGGTTGGAACTGAAGGGGCCTTTATTTCACAAGAGAAAGCAGCATCCCAGAGAGGAGGAAGTGAATTGACCAAGGTTAGACAGCTGCTGACTGTATTTGATCCAATTTGATGCACATCCCAATGCCGTCCATACTACATAACAGTAGCTATTCAAGTTCAAGCAGCAGTGTTGTGATTCCCACAGGGACACCACAGAGGGAAGGCTTGAACTGGACCATGCAGCTGGAAAAGAAGGGCAAGTAACTTGACCATTAATATAGTCTATTAAGATGGATTATCTAATAGGGAAAGGTAAATAAAGAATTATTTTTCATGACATTACTGCTTGAAGACATCTGTGAAGTCATTTGAAATAACTAATTCCTGGTAATAATAATAATAAAGGTACCTACAGTATTGTACACTTACTTCGTGCAAGGCTTTGTGATACATTCTTAGCCTGGATATTACTCTACCTTTACAACAACCTTATCAGTTAGATCCTATTATTATTACTCATTTTACAAATGAGTAAACGAAGGCTTAAAGAGATTATGTAACTTGCCCTAAATAATTTCTCTAGTAAGTGCATGTACTGAGACTTGGAACTCAGTCCATGTTTTTAGCCATTTTGCTACATTGCCAACGTGCATACACCATGGTGGGTCTCTTAGCCTGAGTAAACAAAATATTTCATAGTTACACGTATGTCCCTACTGCATAGAAGGGCCCTACAGAGACATTTCAGAAGCTTTCTTGGTAAAAAAAAAAAAACAATTAGCCAATCTTCTGGATTGTTACTTATTTAATGAAACGTATTAGCAATCTGAAATGGACTACAATGAATTACTCAGAGAAAAAGGGTTCAACTAATTGGTCCAGAAAATCATCTCAAGGATATAATTAAATTGCCTAGTGTACTATTACTGCTAGCATAAACACTATTACTGATCTTCAGGACTGCTTGCATTTCCAGCATAATTAAAAATAAGTGGTGGGAAAGACAAGATCCATGCGCAAAATGTGGTTTAAGGAATCAGTCCTGTGGTTAGCTAATGAAAGCAAAGCAAGGTCAGTATTTGAACTGTTTCCAGCATTTGGGTTTCCTGCTATATATTTTAGTTCTTAGGAATCACCCATTTAAAATAATCATCAAACTCTAAGGGTTTTTGTTTTGTTTTGTTTTGTTTAGGGCAGCTACCATCTTTTGTTGTTGGAACAAAAGATGTTTAATAAATATATGTCGAATAAATGAGTTTGATTTTTATAAAAAATAATATTTTCTTCCAAATTTTATGGAAGACACAATTTAAAAGACATACATGACACTCACTACATAATTTAGTGAATTAATGCAGTTTTATGCGATAGAGAACTGGATCGGAAAATCACATACGGCTTCAATTCCATATTGTCACTTCTGTAGAAATTCATGATGATAAAAACAGTCAGGTAAAGGAATGTAATTATTTTTTAAGTGCCAGGATGTTTTTCATGACTGATTTCCATTGTGCATGAGAGGTCACAAAAGAGGAATCAACTATATCTGCCATGGGTCCTGCATTATACATGCCTGATTCATAGTCTAGAAACATTTGAACCTGGTAGATGGAAAACAATATCCTTGAGATTTTAGTTAGGGTCGTACGCGTTTCTCCTTTGTCACAAGTTATCTCGTGTGAGGGCCATGAAGTACTATTGCTGTCTAGGGAAGATGCAGAATAAACAGGTGCCTGCATCTCTCTTCCTGATGAATTAGGTGGGAGGAAGGTACACATATTTATATTAGGAAAGGGGCATAATTTTATTACACTCTTAGAATCTGGATTATTTCTTGGTACACAGTAGGCAACCAAGACATGCTTGCTATTGAATTAATGAATGCCAAATTAATTCCAGTGGCATGGGCACCATCTCTGCAAAATTTAGGTGTTCAACATGAGAAGATGGGGGTTTTCATTATCGAGTCAGTTTTCTTTAAAACGAATGCAAATCAAAGAACTAATTCCTGAGAAACGCCAAGTATAATAAGCATGTCTTAAGTGATCTAAGCAATAGCCCGGAGGGTCTTACCATTAAATTCTTCTAAGATTTGCTTGAGACCATGCCAAAAACTCTGTGAGCCACCAAATCTAAAACTTAATAAATCAGGCAACTCTAATTTCACAACACTGAGGCTCTTCCTTTTACTTTTTGAAGTACGTTCTAAATTTTCTGGGTCCTCCTGCTTGTCACAAAGTGGGAGTCTAGTGTGGTATAAGACGTTTGAGCTGGGTGTTGGGATACCTATATTCCTATATTGATTTTGAAAGTATAATTTACAGTATATACTTAAAGGAACAGTTTCATGAATTGCTGTTAACATTTACAGGTGTTCTCTCCCTCCTTCCCTCTCTCCCTCTCTCTCTCTCTCTCTCTCTCTCTCTCTCCCTCTCTCTCCCCCCTCTTTCTCTCCACCACCATGCCCCACTTATTTTTTAAGTGCCAGGATGTTTTTCATGGGTCCTGCATTATACATGCCTGATTCATAGCATGTGAATTTAATTGGAGATATGACATAAGCATACAAAATAATAAACCTAAAATACTGTGGTGTAGGATACAATACCATGCTGTTTTTTCCATCTATGCATTTTATAATACTTTTTTACCCTGTACTTTTCTCACTCGCTGAAATCCCATTACCTTTCTTGCCTGGTCTTTCCTCTCTCACTTAGCAAGTAACAAACTCCTATTCAGGCCTTAAGTCCCAGGTCAATATCAATTTCTGATGGAAACTTTTTCTGACACTAAATGCTTTCCTCCCACCTAAATCAGTGTTAGGTGGCATTCAACTCTGCTCTCGATCTTACCATTGAATATGACAACATCATTTAATTAACTTTTTTCCTTCTGTCCTCTCCACTTGTCTGAAAAATCATTTGAGGGTAGGTACTATGTCTTACTATTTTTCATCCACTCATTCCAAAGACTTTATTGAACATTTATTATGTACGAGGCACTGTATTTGGAGCTAGGAATCTTGACTCTAAGTTTGGTATATTACATAGAAAATAGTTCTGTGGTGTGAATGAGTGGGAACCTGCAATAAGTCAAGGACATTTTAAAATGTAGCTCACTTTAAAGAAAAATCTTAAAGGGAAAGTTGGTCACTGTCAGGTGACTGGGCAGGACAGAGAACAGCAGTCTTCATCTCGCATCGTTAAATTCATAATTCTCTGTTCAACAAAAGTGAACTTCTAATCTTTAAATGTCAGATCTTTTCTGCAGTTTTAACAACACTGGTATAGAAAATAAATGAGAGAATAAATACGGGAAGTTTTTGAAAAGCATATGGTGCTGTACAAAATTATTAAGATGGTCATAATTATTCTATAGATAGGGATGTTTGGGAAAGAGTTGGGATTTAAAATCCTGGCTTTTCAGTCAAAGTTGTGCTGCTGTGCTCTATTAATCTTCTAAAAGCATGAAAAAGTACAATGTGGAACCTAGTCTATATGAAAAACTAGAGAAGACTCAAGAGGAGTCAAGGGTGCAACCTTGACACTTGTTCTAAGATAGCTCTACATGTATATTAAGTGAGAAAGGTATATTTGAAAAAAAAGTAGGCTTTTGTTTTCCTAAAATTAATTGCTACTTAGTATCCAGTGTTGACAAAGATATGAAAGCAGAGACTCTCATGTTCTTTATTTGAGGGCAAATTGGTAATGTGCATAGGAGTTCTAAAATGTGAGTAGCCTTTAATTCAGTTTGCTGTTAGAAATTGGTCTTAAAGAAAACTGTCTGCATCTTTTCATATGAGAATTTTCATTGCATTTCTGTTTATAATTTTCATTGCATTTCTATTTATAATACATTTGATCCAACCTAAATCTTTATTATTGACTTTCTAAATTGCTTGTGAAGATTAAAAGTGAACATTTAAAACTAACCATTTGACATGGAAACTCATCAGCAATAATTAGGGACTACAGAGCAGTATATGTAGTGTTATCTCATTTTCATAAAAGCCTATGCAAATGTGTATTTCAAGAGAATTATACATTATTATATATATGATAAATTGTGATATCCATAGGTATGTACATGGAGAGTTTTGAAGGATAAGGTCCAAATTATTAGTCCTATTTCTTTTGAGGGAGTGAAGTTATAGATAATATGGATAAATAGACAATGAAATGAATAATATAAAAATTAGAAGTGCATACCATAAAGACATTCCAAACATAAAATATGACCCTCAGCACCTTTAATGGAAAGCAGATACGATTTCAGTCTAATTTTGCATATGGACATACATGGCCACCTGCTTTGGGTTTCTCAGGAGCAATGTTGGCTTTTTTGTTTACCTATGGTCACAGCAGTTCTAGAATAATAGAAGCCAAAAGATCTCTCAATCCACATTTTCTTATCCTTTACCTACAGAAATGAGAATGGCAAGAATAATTTAGAAAGGTCCCAGCTCAAACCAAATACTGAATAATGCAGTGAAGCACGTATCAGTAATCCCAACTGAAACAGTCTGGGCTTTGGTCCCAGACTTCCTGGCAAACAACAGGCTCTGTGGGCTGATAGACAATGGGAATTAGAGCCAACCTCCCAGTGAAAAGAGACACTGACATCATGAATGAGTTTCTACTTGAAAAAAATCTAAGAAGCAATTTCTGAAAACAGCCCTACAGGGAATTTATGCACATCTGTGAGAAAAGCAAAAGAAATAAAATAAAATAAAGCCTTGGGGCAGGAAAGGAACTTACCTATCATTTAGCTTAATCCTTTCATTTCACAGATGAAGAAATTGAGGCCCAAAAAGGGAAAAAATTGCCAAAGTCACTCTGTAAATTAGTTCTTTAAAATCAAATCTCCTGATCCCCAAATTAGTACAGTTCTTATCTAGGACTCCTAAGCTAAAACACTACTGTTTCTGTGGGCCATGTAATTCTCTGGACAAAAGGAGATTATGTCATATCAAATCCTTTTTGGATCATCCCAGGCGGAGTTATGTAATAGTTTGTGGTTATATGGTACTCTGTTTTAAACCTTTGTTAGATTACTTGCAAAACACAATCACTTTATTTATTTATGTATTTATTTATCTCCCATAGCAAATTATGTGTTCCTTGAGGATAAGAATCATATTTTATTCACCTCAAATCCCCAGTGCCAATTACATTGTTCAGAATATAGCAGGCACTCAGTAAATATTTCATAAATGAATAAATGATTTTTTTTCTATTATAGCTGGTGATGAGAGGAACTCTTGATGCATTAACCAAGGGATATCATGAAATGATGGAAAGAGTTGGCTCTGATAGTTAAGAGCCCTGGGTTTAAGTCTCATCTGTATCACTCCCTAAGTGCAAGATTTTAGGCAAAACTCTTAAGGGCCCTGAGCAAGATATTCCTCATCAATAAACCTGAAGAAATGATACCTGCTATTCTACCTCCCACTTTGGCCATGAGGATCAAATGTGAAACATATGAAATTAAAAATATTTTTATTAATAGCAAACTGTTACATGAATGGAAAGGATGTGGGTATAGGCAGAGGGCTTTTAAGCATGGTCTGGCTTTTACAGGGCATGCCATTATACAAAATGCAACATTTAGAACTATTTCTACTGGTATATGACCTATGTCTCAAGTATGCCCTGCTGAGAAATCCAAAGTCATAGGTTATATAGTCCTGAGAGAATGACAGTTCAGAGGCATATCAGTCAACCTCTGACATTTGAGAGTGATACATCCACAGATTTTGGGATTCCCATAAACGTGAAAGGCTGTAAATTCCAGAATTTTTTTTTCCTAAAATGCATAAATAATTGCAAATGGAGGATAAGAAAGGATGTTGCCATGCAGGTACTTGGCAATTGGCCAAAGAACTTGTTCCTATATAACTCTGGATTGGACATTCCTGTTTTGTGTCTCAATACAGCAGTAAACTACTCCATATCACAGGCTTCTGGGTTCCCTTTTTCATAGGCGACATTGCAAAAGCTAAATTCAAGAACCTCAACATCCTGCTGTAACTACAGAGACCAATGTAGTTCTTCGGAGCAAATAAATCTATTGTAAATAATCATCCATCCAAGTCCTATTAGAAGAAAAATTAGGACTTTCTAAGTATACCAACCAACCTAAATTCTGTGAATTGATCTCTAAAGCCTCATTAGTTTTCTCTTAAGCGCCAAAGGCATGTAGCAAGAGGACAGTGCAGGGAAAGTAAAGCATAGGCAAGAAACCCATATAACAGGAAAATTAGATTTCTTTCACACAGAGAGTATTCCTAACTTTGGATTTAAATACGGGTCCCGCCATTTACTAGATATACAGTCTCAGTTAAATTTCATAACCTGAATGAGGAGAAAAGCTCATATAGGCCATGCTGACAGGAGCCAGAGATTTTGGTATTCTGAGCAGAGGTTAAACTCTTTCTTGGTTTCTTCCATATGCATGATTCAGTAAGGGCCAGGAATATTCCCAGGGTGCAGAAAACCTCTTCCCGTGGTTGGCCAAGCAGGGACAAGTGTGGGGAAAGGAAAAGTGGAAGGATGCTTGACGATAAATCTTCTAAACTTTAGGGAGACAAATTCTCACCCTTTTCCTGGTTTCCTTGAATGTACGTATTTGTTTGTTTTTCAGCTCTTGCAAAGAATTTGATAAGAGATCATGGATCAAGATTTAGGATTAAGGACATAGAGGACAAAGGACCAAGAATAATGTTTCTTCTGCATTTGGTCTAGGCTTTAAGGCTCTATGACTTCCAGCTCAGCTCATAAAAAACAGACATTCCAAATAGAAGTTGATGCCAAAAGCTCAAATGTAATAAATTCAGTGTTTTTTTTGTCCAGGTGTCTTCCCTATAAATGCGTGGAGTGGAGACCTAATGCAGACCATTGCAACCATTAGTAGGTGGCATATTAAGGAGCTGGAGCCTGAAGTGCTCCTGTATTTCATAAGCTTTCACATGTATCAGCTCATGAGTGCTGGCATTTCTCTGTATCATGATAGAAAACAGAAAATGCTGCTGCTTAGTACACTCAGTGTTGGTTTCCAGAAAAATAGGGCAGGTTAACCATCTGCATAGCTTTACTCATGCAAAAGAGAGACTTCAAGGCAAATCGAACATTATTGATCTATGAATCTTCACCCTTCCAGTCAAAAATACTTTTATTTTTAAAAAAACTCTAAAACCCCAGAGAGTAAAGCCTAGGCTTCATCATTTGCCTTCTCCTTTCTCCTGTTCTCAGGAATTAGCACATAATAAATGCTCAATAATGTTTGTTCAATGAGGGAATCCATCTCTCCACCTTTTGTTCTAGTTAAGGGTTCTTTGATCTTTTGGGAGTAGTCTTTTCTCTTTGCTTTCCTGCTTCATTGACACTGCCATTTTAAATTTCTGATCAGGGTTTCTATTCTGTAATTAGCTTTGATTTGCTAGTTCTTCCCCATGTCTCTAGTGGTCAAGTCCTTCAGAGGCAGCTATGGAGTACTGCCAAGAGTACCGGAAAGGAAAATAACAATTCAAATCCCAGCTCTGTCATTTACTAGCTGTATGGGCTTGAACAATGTACTTAATCCCTCTGGACCTCAGTTTCCTCATCTGTGCAATATAGAGAATGAACTTTAACGGTGATTCTTAACCAGGAAGGCACATTGAAATCACCTGTGGGACTCTATTAACATACAAAAGCCCAGGTCCTTCCACAGAGATTCTGATTCAGTAGGCCTGAGGAGAGGGAGGCAGGATAAACATCAGTATTTCTAAGATGATCCATAAATTTCTTTCAAACATAAGTTGGAAATCCTAGAACTTTCAGAATTCCCTATCATGTATTTGACAAGAATTCATTAAACAGGAATGGTGTACTCTGTATTATTCTAAATCCTCTGGAGGGAATGCATTGGCTGTTTCAACATTAATCTAACCATTAATTTTAATTATCCTATTAATCATAAATTTTAATGGTCAATTTAATTATTAACACATGAGTTCTAACTCCTTTGGTCTCTGCCTCTTGCTAATCAAGTTCTGGAGCCAAGGAAGCAATACGCAAAGTACACTCTCCATTTCAGTTGGCTTCCACTGTGAACACTAACTAGCTTCCGAGAATTGACGGATGATGGAGAGAATCTAGTTCTGTGGCTAGTACTACTCAGGTCACTTTAGATGGAGCTGGATTTATACCTACGTATGGTGTGGATCAAATCCATCAACTTTGGTGCCGTTTCTTACCTTCAACACCCTTGTCCTGAGTTTCCACAAGGAAATGCAGTGTCTCGGGCTACCTTTTTGGCATCCTATGACGCTTACCCACAAATTTTTGTACCTGTATTGGTTTAATATGTTATAGTCCTAATAAATCAACTGTTCTGCAGGGTCATTAATGTCTAATACTGTTCCCTCTCCACCTCTTCATTTCCCTACCCTAAACTGTGCCCTAACTGTAAATTTTAAAAGAACTTCAATACATCAATCCTCTTCCTTCAAGACTTTATTCAAATGTTACTTCAGTGAAGTCTTCCCTGACTTGGCTAAGCAAATCAAAGTTCTACTTCCCCTGAGCTGCCTCTGCATTTTATATGTTGCACTGATTATCTGCTGACATGGATTTCTCACTACACTAGAAGTCTCTCCATGGTAAAGACATTGCCTTTTTATCTCTGTATCTGCATTGCCAATCATAATTCCTGAATAGAGTCAGCATTCAAAAATTGCTGGTTGAACAAATGAGTAAATGGATAAAATGAGAATTTCAGACAACTTTTACAAACTTTCATAAAACTTCAGGAACCCTTTAAAAGGGAACTTTAAAAATCCCCTCACAATTGAACAAATTGGTAAATCTGTACTCTACGTTTTCTGAAAGAAAAAAATTGTATCATCAAATGATTAGATTGTTCAGGCAAAGACGTAGCATCCATTCACTCTTGCCTTTATTTAGTCAGGCCACCTGCGTCCGCAGTCCCATTCAAGATAGACACTGTTGGATGCAGAGATGAGTCTGAAGTAGCTTCTCCCCTCAAGTAATTTATGGTCTAGTGGGAAGGATAAAACACATAACTGAATAATAGTAATATAATGTTGTAATTCAGGTACAAAGAAAGTTCTACAATGATTTGGAGAAAGTGATCAAGAAAGGAATCACAGAAAGAATGAACTTTGAATTGGATCTTTAAATAATATAGTATTTGAATAAGCAGAGAGTTGGGAAGGGTATTCCAAGCAGAGAGGATACATATACAAAAGCAAGGAGGGGAGTAAAACATGTATGGGGTTCATACATATTTCCATTGGTGGGAGAAAACTTTGAAAAGGTATAGGATGGAGGCAGGTCATGTACAGCTTTGAGGGCGTGCAACTGAGTTTGAACTCTGTCCTCTTGCATCAGTGGGAAACCACTTGATTTCTCGTCAGGGGAAATGACATTATCAGAAAGAGAAAAGCCTCTCACATAAGACAAACCTAAATTCAAATAGCAGCTCTGCTACTTATTAGAGTCACCTGAAGCAAGTTACTTAAACACTCTGAGAGCCAGTTCATAACCTGCTTTGTTAGCTACTGGAAGGATTAAAGAAGCAATCCCTTTCAAGCATTGAACACTGCTTTAGGTCCTAATGTTCGGACCTTAGGTCCTAATATTCACTCAATAAAATCTTGTCACGGTATTTTATTTTAGAAAGATTGTCCTGTTTACAGTGAGGATGAAATCTGAGGAGACAGGAAAAGGAGACTGTTTAGGGGACTTTTGCTCAAATGGGAGGCAATCAAGGCTGGGCTAGTGCTCTAGGACAGCAAGACGAGGACCTACGTTTCCCAGGTACTTAGGGTGATACTGTTCTGCTATTATATGAAACACCTCCCTGCTCTGCTAAGGGCTAATGTGACATTTACCATCAATCACTCGCGACCAGAGGATGCCACTACTCCGGTAAGCGCTCACTGCTGGGCCCCTGAGTCAGGAGTGATTGATGTCTGTCATCTTTTTGAGAAACCTACAAATGGTAAGTAATTATTGGCCATCAGGCTGTTAAGCAAGTCTGTTGCCGAGAGAGATCTGATATGCAAATCGCATTTAGTGTTTCCCAAAATAATTAGAGAGTAAGCAGGAAGTTTCTCTTAAGTTTTAAGAATTCGAAAGTTAGGAAATGTAACTTTCAATTAAGACCTTCTATATTATTTGAGTATACTGTGCTAAAAAGTTGAATTGTATCTACTATCCAATTAACAAGCCATATCTCACTTACCATGCAGTTTTTCTAACACTTTAGAACATTTATTTCTTAGTATTTGTTATCATTTGTTGAGTGCTAATTTTAATCCAAAAAAAAGCACATTGGACATTTTATATCATATTTTGGTATTTTAGTAAAATATTCAATTATGAATTTCTAGTTGAGGGTTATTTATTCTATAATATGCATATATACAAATAACACTGTATAATATCTATTATTTAATCATATTGGTTGTTATGGTATATACACTATATACTGGCAATTATTTATAGCATAGACATATTTACATAGTCTATATATAAACATGGAATGCACTTGTACATATGTATTAAAGCCTTGTTACCTAATATCTTATATTTGAACTTTCTGCCAGAAAATAAATTTTGGAATGACATTCTTTTCTTTTCTTTCTTTTTTTTTGACATTATTTTCTAATTTCTAATTATAACACTCTAAAAAATCAGCAACATATGAGAAAATCTATTACACACTGTATATATATATACTTTATAGTCACAGAATTGTAGATGCAACACGTAGAGTGTCTATTTACTACACAAGCTGCTTTTTGAAAGAATATGCAGGCACACAAAGAACTGAACAGAAAACATACTGAAATTATAAGCTGTATTTGCATTATTTTAATTTCTCCACATTAAAAGGGAGAGAAAAGCAGAGAATGGCATGGATCTTTAAAGTCAAATGGCTGGCATTGTGAAAAATAGCTTTTATGAAGTGAAAAAGTTAGTCTCCCTAGAATTTATTAAGAAGTGACCAACTTCTCAAAACACATTTCAACACAGTGACTGTAGAAAATGACACTCCTAGGCGTCAGCATGATATGTTGGAATCTAAAATATCACTGCAGGAAAAATACTAATAGTAATAGCATCAAAAATAGCTATTTTACCAGCTCCTCTTCTCAATCTCTCAAGCTCCCTAGATGAACTGCTGGCCTGGCATAAATCTCTGAATTCCGCTCATGCCCTGTTCATGAATACTAACCAAGTACCTTGAAATATGATCTTTGAACATGCATTCATTCTGTTCCCCAGGATATATTTTTATTTTTCACATTTCACAAAGATTTATGAGAGACAGTTCTTTGCATTTGTTGGCATCAGTGTTTTACTAATTAACATTCTTGTTGATTACTGGAGGAGAATGGACACAGACTTACAATCCACTTCCTTTACCTTTGAATAACCTGTTTGTTCCTGGGTAGAGATTGTCAATTAATTAACCCAAGACTCCTTAAAAACATTTTTTTAAAAAAATTTCTCAAGTCATTGAAAAGAAACTGTTTCAAATTAAGAACGTTATTTCATATATTTCTCATAATTGAGAAATTAAGTGGAAAATAGTCTCATCATGAAGATAGGGGAATATCCAAGGGAAGGAAGGAAGGTGATGATTATGTGTATTTTCTTAACCTTCATGTCGGACTTTCTTACTCACTGTGGAGCATATTACAAAATGTCTTTAACTGTAACCAGCTCACTCAAGTTTAAGCCCTAGCTTCCCCATGTGTTGGCTCTGTGATCTTAAGTAAGCTAATTAGGGTGATGGCAGAGGAGTGAGGAGGTTATATAGGTTCATTTTATCATTTGTTTTCTTTTATCTGTCA
Source organism: Eubalaena glacialis (assembly GCF_028564815.1). Classification (NCBI taxonomy): domain Eukaryota; kingdom Metazoa; phylum Chordata; class Mammalia; order Artiodactyla; family Balaenidae; genus Eubalaena; species Eubalaena glacialis. The sequence continues at coordinate 55,030,013 of NC_083725.1, read as the reverse complement.
TGGAATTTGTTTTATGTAGTTCATCCCATTTATTCTTTGTGACAATTCATCAAAGTAGGTGTAATTAACTCTGTGATGTAACCTAGAAAATTAAAACCATGAGATATTAAGCAAGCAAGTTAATAAGTGGTAAAGATAGTAACCATATACTTGGGCAACTTCGAGGAACAAATAAGTTAATAAATGTGCTTTGAAAACAATGCAACATTACTGAGATGTAAGGTACTGCATCACATAAGGTCACTAAATCAAGATTGATTGAGACCAGGTATCATGCAATTAATGTCAAAAAAGTTGGGAGGATTCCTCAGGGATAGAGTTGCCAGATTTAGCAAATAAAAATATAGAATTACCAGTTAAATTTGAATGTCATTAAAGTAATGATTTTTTTTAGCATAAGTGTTTCCCATGCACTATTTGGCATAGTTTATACTAAATAAATATTTCTTTTTTTTAATCTGACATTCAAATTTAAGTGGGTATCATTTTATTTGACATCCCTATTCAGGGAACTTCACCTACAAGAAATAAAGGTTAGAGAGGCCTTTGCTACTGAGGATAGAAACCACCGGAGAAGCTTATATAACAGGATTTCTATGTTTGGGTTAGATTTCTGATATGATGACCCTCAGTCTTAGGGATGAGGCCCCAAGTATGCACAAGATTTCAGAGCAAAATAGTTGGATAAAACTATTTGGATATAACTGAAGTCTAGACCAGTAAGTGTGAGTTAATGGAAGAGTACTGTGGTAGTCTCATCAGGATCCAAGAAAGCCAGTAATTATGAGGTTCGGGTATTGAGAAAGGCTTTGATGAAAAGAACTTGGGCAGAATCTTGAACAATGAGTAGGATTTAGGAATCAGAAGAGATATAAAGCAGGATCAGTCTCTCCCTGGCAGCATTAGCAAAAATCAAAATATGAGACTGAGTTTAAACATCAGTGCTGTACTAATATCCTCTGTAGCTCTGTATTGTAGGAAGAAACAGCTAAGATGAGCATAAATGCCCATAAATAATAAGCAAGTTAGAGTGAGGCTTTTGGAAACCAGGGATTGAGTCAGGAAAGAAGATTCTGAAGATCAGCTAGGGGGCTTGTTAGAGTCAGCATGCTGCAGCAGGCATCAACTGACAAAATGAATCTTCCCTATTTCTCCAACAAAGAGACTAAATAGGAAGAAAAGAAACAACTTTCATTGAGAGCTTATATGTGTGTCAGTAATTTTATATGTTGTCAGATAGAATACTCATGATGAAATTCATTGTAAAATAAAGAGATAATCCGTGTTACCCAGGATTGTTGTATATGAGTTTTTCCTAATCTGTTTGTCACCAACCAGCGAACCATGTCCAAGAAGGAAGTCAATACTGGCAGATGGTCTCCTTGCCCTTGAAGAGTTTTCAAAATTATCTCAGTATCTGAGAGAAAAAGAACTAGAGTCTGGAAACCTGACTCTGCAACTAACATGTTAACAGAGTTTATTCACCTGTAAAATGGGAATAAGATTACTTCGAGAAAGATCATGAAGACTAAATTGGATACGGTTTGAGCAAAAATTATCTTAGCTCTAATATTCTAGGTTTCCTAACTTGAAAATGCCATTGATCTAGAAATGTCTCTATTGTTCTTTCCATACTATGATTCTCTGAGAGATTAGAAGGATAATTTAGAAGTTAGACACTTAGAAGGACAATAATTCAGTCATCCAAATGTGTCTCCAGCAGGACATGGACTAAACTGGTGTCATTAAGGACAAGTAATGAAAGATCTTTTCTGAAAAACATTCATAACTTTTAGTAGACTTTATGACAGACTGAAGAAAGAGGATAGAGAGAATAAGAGGCTTAAAATGAAATGTAAAATGTAAAGAAACAAGGACTTTGGTAAACTGAAAAAGGAATCATAAACTCAGTTATGAATATTTTATTAAAAAAAGACCTTTTATGGAACGCACAGTATTCTCTAGTATTCTGTATGCATACAAAAACTCTGAGTCTTGGTCCTTCCAGACACAGAGGGAAGATAGGATTCCTGGAGGCCTCCCTGAGAAGCAGAGAAGAAAATGGTTTTGTCTGACATCAGCCCTGGTGCACTTCTGCAGATTGAATGGGCCTACTCTGTCTTGAATAGTGAAAGTAGAATGGATTTTTCAGAATTAGAGACATTTACATCTGTAATTTAATACCTATAGAACAAAATACAGGTTTGACAAGTTGGGGAAGTAATAATACTACATATATATATATATACTGTCTAATCATTAAGCGAGCTATCTTACACAAAGCATACCACAGGCACACAATAAATGGTGATTTCCTCCCTTCTCCAATCAAATCATCAAATCTACCCTTTCAGGCCCAATGCCTGTCCCCTTCCAAGAGTACAACATACCCAAAAAACCAGCGCCCGGTGGTACAAATTTACGACACTTTCAGAGATACTGGCCAGGAATGGCATGATTCTTTCTCTGAAGACAGTCTTTTTTTCCAGAGTGTAGAGGGAGAATTAGGTCAGTTATATAAGACTCAACATGAAATGAGCACATGCTAAGCCACCTCTAGGCAATATCTAGGTGATACTGCTAAGTGGTAACAAGAGGAAGGTTAAGTTAATTTCCCTTGCTTCAGAAGTTATATGTTTTATAAGTCTGAACGGTGCAATATTATAATGATAACCTAAATACAATATTAACTATTTTTCTGCCAAAAGAAACACTATATTTCAATAGTAATTCCATAAATATCCAAGAGAAATTGTCCCAATATTCATATATATTGTAGTTAGCTCAGCAGGAAAAGCCATTTAAGTGATGAAGCTCTGAAGAGTCCCCACAAACTTGAGATAATTACATGTGATACATCAACTACCAAAAGCATATTGGTGAGAGCTGCTCAATTATAAATGAATAAGAATCCTAGAATTTTAGAATGCTCTAGTTGAAGAGGATCATTTCTAATGCATTCTTTGGAGAGATAAGACAACTGATACCTGGAGATTATTTCTTTAGGGTTGTCCAATAAGTGGAGGAGATGGTCCAGAACCAGCTCTTTTGATTTAAATTCTTTCCAGCAATAAACTATTATTATTAATACAAATACAGATGATGCTGTGTCTATACCTTGAAGATATTTATAAGAAGATGCAAAAAAAGAAAAACCTAAAAAACACTTTCAATAATAAAAGTCAAAATTCCATTTTTTCCCTCAAACCTAGGTTTTAGCACAGAAGGCTTTGAACTCTAGAAATTAAAATACTCCTTTTGAAGCTAGAATAGAACAATACACACCCAGTTTTACATATGGGGAAATGGAAACACTAATATTTTAAATGTTTGGACATGTTTTCACATCTAGAAATAACTTGAATCCAGGGTTTCTGAATCTCAGTCTATGCATTATATCCTTACTTACCTAAATGCTGGTAAAGCCCTGCTTTCCTGTCCCACATCCTTATCCTTATCCACAATTTAATATATTTATATTTGATTTTTGTTTTAACCCCAGTATAAGACTTTATGTTTATCTCACTGTAATATTATCTTTTTTTCTTTTTCCGGTACATTGCTTTAGCATTCTAATATCTTACAAAATCCTGAATTTCTTGCCCAAGAGATTGATTTTTAGCAGGTTTGCATCACTCAGAAATGTGTTAAACATTGTCTTTCAGTCCTCCAATAAGTCACTGACATTTTATTCATGTTTGTGTCTCCTGTGACTTGCAGATAGGGGCTACTACATACAGCCTGCTAAGTGCATGAATGATTAATGAGACAGCATGAAGGACAGCACCCCAGGCTGTTTGCTATCTTTTAATCAGCGCACTTCAGGTACCACTTTACAACCAGCTCCAGTCTAATTTTTTCTACTATCATATACTTCACTTTAATTTTCTACAACTAATTTTTTTTAAATATCAAAGAAAAGTCTGCCTTATACTAAAACCATTTTGAGGCTCACATTGGTAGGATGTCTTCTAGTTTCCTCATCTCTTTCCAGTGCAAGTTTTCTGAATATATCTTGACAAGTCATGATTTTATAATACAACTGCTTCATGATAAAAGTGAAATAGACTATGAACCTTTTGAATTAATTCACAGTGTCCTTAGAAATTAAGCAAAGCAGATACACAAATTGTGCATACACATTTGCATATACAATACACGATTCATGTAAAATGTTCGATTATCCAGATAATTCCATGCTTGAGCAAGAATGTACAACGCTCAATAAAGTAGCTGAAAAATATTTAGTAAAGAAATATGCTATATTCCATTTCAATTGACTCTACCTCTATATCTCACATTGAATCTTTATAATAACATTTACTTTCTCATTTAACCATTAATCCAAAAGATAAAGAAAAGCAAGATTTGGTTTTCTAAATTCAAGTTGCTTCTAGGATGAAATAGTATTTTCAACTAGTAAATTATCCAGAAATCAGTGCCATTGGACTCTGGTTCTGACCAAGATCTAACAGAGATCAGATATACAATCCCATCCTAAATAGCAAAAAACTGGACAAAATATAAAAAAAAAAATTTTCAGTAAACTGTGTATCAAACAATAAATGACAGTGGTCCATGAGAGATGGGAAAGAAGCAAGATAGGCCCTATAATTTCCCCAGCCTACTGCCTTGAGGGAATTTCCAGGCCATCGCACAAGGAGTCTGGGGAGATAAATGCTGCTCAGAATTACAAGACAGAGGACTGGAGAAGAGGACCCTGGAGATCTACAGAGGGTCGGCCTCAAGTATTTAGCAGGGTATTGATCAGTCCATGCAAATTAGCTATCTAGTAAAGGCTGTGGAATGTACCATCCAAAAGTATTAGATTGAACAGTACCCAGTGAACATACAGGGCCTGGAATAGTGCCTGTTCCCATAAGCCAAATGGAAAAACTCATAATTCACAGCCACTGAGAAGAATACTCAGAAAGTTCATGCCTCTGTAGTGGTGAATATTTACCTGCAGACTAAACGCAGCTAAAGCCCTGCCTAACAAATTTACAAAACAAGACCAGTAAGGACCAAGCTGCTTCCAACTAACTGAACTTTATCCCTAAATAACAACAAATACAACAAATAAAATAGAACAAATAAAAAATATATATGTATATATATATGTGTGTGTGTATGTATATATATATTGAGAGATAGGCTACAAGGATGTATTGTACAACTTGGGGAATATAGCCAATATTCTGTAATAACTGTAAACAGAGTATAACCTTCAAAACTGTGTAAAAAATTTAAAAATTTAAAAACTCAATAAATTAATTTTAAACAATTTAAGTCATGCAAAGTATACACTTTTGACTAAAACTGTATTAAATTAGAAATCAATACAGAAAGATATTGGGAAAATCCCTCTTTATTTGAAAACTAAATAACACATTTAAAATAACACATCACAGAAGAAATAATAGAAATTAGAAGGTGTTTTGAAATAAATGAAAATAAGAACGCAGCATATCAAATTTGCAGATATCAATAGAGAACTACTACTTAAGGGGAAATTTAGGGCATTATATGCCTGTATTAGAAAAGAGGAAAGGTCACAAATCAAAAGCCTTGTCTTCCACCTTAAGAAATTAGAAGAATGAATGAAATTAATAGTAAGCAAGAAAAAAGAAAATAATAAAAATCAAAGCAGAAATCAATAAAAGAGAACACTCCTGAGAAAATCAATGAAACAAAAGCTATTTATTAGAGATCAATAAAATTGATAAATCTTTAGCCAGATTAATCAAGGAAAAACAAGAGCAAGAAAAGACACAAATTACCAATATGAGTTATAAGAGAGGTGACACTGTTATGGATTCTACAGATATTAAAAGATAATAAAGGAGCATTATTAATAACTTTATTCTAATAATGTTAACAAAATAGATGAAATGGAAAAATTCCTTCACAACTCATTAAGAAGAAACAGATTAACTCAAGTAGACATAGTGATTTAAAAAATGAATTTGTAATTTAAAACTTTTTGAGTAAACAAACAAAAAACAGCTCATTGCTTCACTGCTGGAGTTTATTACAGTAACTTGAGATTTGTTTAACATACAAAAATCAACCCATTTAATAGTGTATATTAACACACTGAAAAATAAAGATAATATAATTATTTAAATAGAGAAAATAAAGGCATTTGACAGAATCCAGCATCCATTCCCGATAAATTCTCTCAGTAAACTAGGAATAGAAGGGATCTTGATAAAGGGCATCTACAAGAAAATTAAAGCTAATATCATATTTATTAGTGAAAGACTGAATGCTTTCCTCCTAAGATCAGGAAGAAGAAAAGGATGTCTGCTGTCCACATACCGATTCAACATTATAGTAGATGTTCTAGCCAATAAAATAAGATAAGAAAAAGAAATTAAGGGCACATAGACTGGATTACAGATATGCTCATTTGTATATTTTAAAATGTGCAGTTAATTCTATGCCAATTATACCTTAATAAAGCCATTAACAAAATATTACCAGGAAACATATACATGTATGTACACAAAATAAATTAATGCCTATGAAATATAACAACAAACTAAACAACAAATTATCAAGACAAAATTTGGCTCTGTAATGCTCTGTAGTTGTGGTTCATATAGTTGATTGGTCTTAAAATGTCCTCGAATTGGGTTGGAAGTTTACAGTAGAAACACAGATGGGAATTTTCCACAAATAATTCAAATAATTTTGGATATGTTTGCTTAGTTCTGCCACTGAAGTGTAACCAATGTACAAAATATCCTTTTGATTTAAGAAAGTTTAATATTGGACAATATTAAGCAATTTTTTCTTCCTTTTTTAACCATGTTCTTTCTTGCTAGATGGCCTTAAAGTTGTGACCTACCCAGTTTTCAGCTGTACTTAAAACAATTCCCAAACGCTGAAGAATTAATTTCCAGTTTGGTGTCATTATATTATATCAACTCAAAAAGTACTAATATTTTACCATATTTAAATTTTTACATTGGGTTCTAATTTCTCTAATGGGTTTAAAAAATAATATCAATTAATTAAGGATATTTTTATCATCCACCTACTGACCAACCAACAAAAGCAAAAAATCACTCTGAATGTGTGAGGAAACAAACTGTAAGCTCCTTGAGGGAAAAATAATAATATTCAGTTATTTCTCAATTTATTGAGTGTCTATTTTGTGGCAGGCCTTGTGTTAAGTTCTTTATGTTTTTTGTCTCTATTTACTACAAAAAATATGAGATTAACTGATAATCATCCTTAAACATGAGAAAAATGAGGTTCAGATAAATTAAATAACTTGCCTGAGATCTCACTGGTAATCCACAAGCTAAGAACTGAAATCAGCTTTGTTCTACTTTGAAGTCTGTGTTTTCAGCCAGCATGCTACAGCACTTCCCTAAGTCCATTTCTTTCATTTCTATAGTTTCACCTTTCATGGTAACTTAGAAGTAGTAAACACTCACAGAATACTTATTATAATAACGAACAAGTGGTACACTGACATTTCCACTATTTAAATAGATCAAAACCTCAATTACTCTTCGCTTTGAAAAGTAAGATAGGGACTTCCCTGGTGGTCCAGTGGCTAAGACTCTGCGCTCCCAATGCAGGGGGCCCGGGTTTGATCCCCGGTCAGGGAACTAGATCCCACATGCATGCCACAATTAAGAGTTCACATGCCGCAACTAAAAAAAAGATCCCTCATGCCGCAAGTAAGACCCAGCACAGCTAGATAGATAGATAGATAGATAGATAGATAGATAGATAGATAGATAAATAAATAAATATTTTTTTAAAAAAGAAAAGTAAGATAGCTTATGAAACATAAACATACAAAACAACAAAGCCACCTCCATTATAAAATATTTAAAAAATGAAAATGAACTAATAGTCTAAAGGATCTGTAATAGTCTCATCTTGATGATGCTCTGGAAGACAGATAGAATCCTGCACATCTAAATTGGAATAGCATATTTAGTTTACCTGCCACCATTATCTCTGGCTTTATTCAGTAATAGATTGTATTCAAGATATTGACAGGGAAAAAAAATCAGCCTTTGACATTCTATAAATGCCTCTATTCTGTGCATAAGTATGGTCAACCTATATTTTTAAAGTATGTTCACAAATGATGAATGTGTCTTTCAAATGTGATTAAGTCATGCCCTTTTTGGTAACAAGAGTAGACTTTTAAATGTATGGCTGCTTTGATAGTCATACAATTTTCTCATTGCTGTTAAACGTTCATTACATAGGAATTATTGTTTCAAGAATTGTAACAGAATGACATATTCCATTTGTATGTATGTAGTAGGCATTATTCAACCCTAAGTCATTCTACATCAAGTTCTCAAAGTAGCTATAATCATTCAGTTCACTGTCCTCCTCAAAGTAGCTATAATCAGTCAGTTCATTTGCAGAACAAAGCTAATAATCATATATCTCTCTAAATCATGGTTTCCTATACAAATATTAAATAAAAGCAGCACAGTATATATCAAAGGTAAATATAGATTTCAATTCTATAATGTAGGAAAGGAAATAAAAAGAAAGCATTAAATATTTTGTGGACTCAAAAAATTCTTATAGTTGGACAGGACCTCCAAGGTGGCTGAATCCATTAATTGAACCTAATTGCTAGAGTTTATATTTATCTTTACTAAATTTCAGCTTTCTAGTTTAAGTTCAACTTTTCAGTCAGGAAGGTTTTCTTCCTTCAGATTTTGATTCTGTCATTAGTCACATTAGTTGAAACTTGCAGCTCTGTGTGAAGGACAAATTTGATAAGCAACACTTCCATGACTTCATACAAATCACTAATATAAATTTTTCCAAGGAAAGAAAGACAGTCTAAGTAGAGAGGAAAGAACATAGATCTTGGAATCAAAATAACTAGGTTTGAGGCTTGATGCCATAATTTCTGAGCTTGTGACCTTGGGTAAAATGTATAACATTGTGAGTCATAGCTTTTTCCTCTGAAACAGAGATAATGTGAGAAAAATATGAAAATACCTCATCAACTGCAAATGACTATATAAATGTACAGATGGTGTTCATATCATACAGTAGATATATCACTGAAGACATCTTTTAGTTGATATTAATGTATAAACATTATTTAAGTAATGAATTCATCTAAATTCACATTTATCTATCAACTCACCTAAACTCATATTTTTATATCATGAATAATATCTGTACAGATATTTACCAGATATCTTGCTAAATTCAGTATCTCAATTGCCATTTTTTGAAAGAATGATTGAAAGAATACATGTTGTTAATGGCAATACCATTAAAAATGTAAAGAAAAAATCCATTACTTTTGCTTAAGTCATTCTTAGTGAATCCATGTGATTCCTGTGTATCATATAATTCCTTTTTTAAGGGCCCAAAACCAAATTTTTGAAAATAAGCCAATATAAATATAATCAGCAAAATTAATGTTCCTATTAATTCTATCCTTCTCTCTCAACTACATACCTTTTGAAAATGAGGCATTCACTGGTCAATTGACTCATCTGCAGTTAGATATTAGGAAAAGAACTTTGGAGTTTGAAAAACTATGATTTGAACCTGGCTCTGACATTTATTATATTAATCATGCAAGTAGCCTGGCTTCTCTGAGAATTAGCTTGTTCATCCATAGAAATGCAGAAAATTTTTAATTTGACTGTTTTGTATGAAAATTAAATGAAATAATATGTGCATTTAGTTAGTATTTAGTTAATGTCTGACCCACACCAAATGTTATCCCCCTTACATTCTCTCCCCTCCTCCTCCCCCTTTCTTCTCTGAAAGACAGTGAAATATTTCCAGGTATACCTTTTAAAGGCATGATTTCCTAAACATATATTCTAACTAGGAAATACAGTGAATACTAAGAGAATGACTTTTCTAAAATTTGCATAAGTCAACAAAAGCACCCAAATTGGTTTTGTCAACAGGCCTTTTCCTTGGGGCACTAGACAATTTAGCCTCATACAGGAAAGGCAAAATTCTCTTTATTCAGACATGTAGGATCTCATTTTAGAAATATATACAAATAGAGGGCACTGCCTGCAGACACGCATCATTGAAGTCAGGAAGTTTGTCAGCAAAGGTAATGATCTGATGGCCTCAGCTGAGTTCCCAAAAGGTCTCTACATCAGTGCTAAAATGGCCATAAATAACAAGATAATTAAGCATGTGTCCTGAGAATCCATTTGAAAAGGGCTGTTCTAAGTTTCTGAGAGTAAGTGAAAGCACAAAAGAGAAAAGCATCAAAAAGAGAGAAGAGAAAGCACAGAGTCTGGGCTCCTTAAGTTCGCTGGCTTCCTGTTTCCTATTAAAAAAAAGATGCTCATAAATCTTTTGAGTTGTTTGCATCTTTGGAAATTCTCCTGAGGAGCCAAAAAGAAAGGGAGGAATAAGGCAAGGGGAGAGTGGGCATAGGTCTAAAATGTTTACCACCTGAGCAGGTAGCCCTCAGTTCCCGGACCAGCCCCAGACAGGTAGAAGCTCAGTTTTCACTGCCACCTTCCTCCATGCTGTACAGCCACGATCCTTAGTTTCTCTGCTCTTCCCTTATTACTACTATACCTCAGACCCTTAGCAGATCCTGAATTATTGCAATGGTATCCCAGCTGACTGTCCCCATCTGTACTCTGGCTCTCCTTTTGATCCACTTCCATTTTACTGCTGGAATGATCCTTAAGATACCAAATCTGCTCCTGTATTTCCCCTGCTTAAAATGTTCCATAAGTCCATTGCCTTCAGGATGAAGTCTAACCTGGGAAAAAAATGAACTCTCATTTTGAACTTAGTATATGTTTCCAGAATCTTCTCCAGCCATAGGGAATTTGGACTTGAAAAGACAGGCTCTTTAAAAACTGGTAGGTATTATGGAGAGGAGCAAAGGTGCTAGTGTTTCCAGTGAAAACAGTAACGGAAGCAAAAATGAGCAACAAAACCCCCTGTCTCAAGAGAGATAGTGGGCTTGACATGAGAAGATTTAGACCCTAAGGGTAACTTTGAAGGAGAGAGGGACTAGATAAACCAAGATGACTGGTGAGAAAATTCCAGGACATGAAGGAAGTTCAGATATGACTCTGAAGGCAGTAGACAGAGAGGTGCAGTCTGCATGAAATGACCATAGCATTTACCCACATACCTCACCTCTTTTCCACCATGAACTCATTTGTCCCTCTTGGACCTGACACATGGTAGGTCTATAAGAAATAGATGGCCATTGACAGATGAATGGGCAAAGAAGATGTGTTATATATATACAATGGAATATTACTCATCCATAAAAAAGAATGAAATAATGCCATTTATGGCAACATGGATGGACCTAGAGATTATCATACTAAGTGAAGTAAACCAGAGAAAGACAAATATCATATGATATCACTTATATGTAGAATCTTTTAAAAAAAGATACAAATGAACTTATTTATAAAACAGAAACTGACCCACAGACATAGAAAACAAACTTATGGTTACCAAAGGGGAAGGAGGAGGGGGGAGGGATGAATTAGGAGGATGGGATTAACATATACACTACTATATATAAAATAGGTAACCAATAAGGACCTACTGTATAGCACAGGGAGGTATACTCAATATTTTGTAATAACCTATAAGGGAAAAAATTCTGAAAAAGAATACATATATATTCACTGTGCTGTACACCTGAAACTAACACAACATTGTTAAGTCAACTATAATTTAAAAAAAGAAATGCTTGGTGCTGAATGAACTAGTGAATAATAGATTCCCTTTAATTGATACACAAATTTTATTATGAAGCAGCTTGTGCCCAATGCTTTATGGAGAAGCTTGCCTTTTTGATGCCTTTTTCATGGGAAATAATTTCAGTGGAAGTTGTTACTCAAATATCTTTTGATAGTTTCTCTCTCAGAATTTTGTTTGGATCAAATATTTAAGTGACTTCATATAACATATATTCTCTGAGCAATTACTAAATGCCAGACACTGAGAATGCAACGGTAAACAAAACAGGCATAATCGATGCCTCATGGAATTTGTGTCTTATTTGGAAAGAGGATTACAAAAATAGGTAATTTCAGCATAGGATGACTCATAATTTGATAGGGGACCATAATTTGATAGGTGATCCTAGCCATGGTTTAGGTTTAGTGGAGCTTATAATCTTGTAAATAAAACTGAAGATAAAAATGCCAATTCATATATAATTACAAATTATATAAATGCAATGATTAAAAACTACAGGATAATATGAGATCATGCAACAGGAGTGAAGTTATTTTAAGTAAAAACGTAAAAATTCATTGACGGAGTGACATCTGCACTGATATTTGATGGATAATTAGGAACTAGCTGAGCTAAAAACTATGAGAGAGCATTCAAATTGAAAGAATAGCATGTGCAAACACTCTGAGGCAGAGAAAGGCCTGGTATACTTTAAGAACTCAAACAGTTATAGCTCAGCTGGTCCGTGGTGAGAAAGTATGGCAGCAGACAGAGCTGGAGTAGAATTGCCAATCTCACAATATTGATTCTTCCAATCCCTGATTGTGGTATATCTTCTCATTTCTTTAAGTATTTTACAATGTTTCTCAGTGATTCCTAATTCGTAATTCTTTAAATTATTTCTTTCTCTCTCTCTCTCTCTTCTCTCCAACCCCCTCCACTCTCTCACCTTTCTCTGGAAACTTGATATATCTTCTCATTTTTTCCAGTTATCTGAAATTTGACAAAAACATACCTCAATATCAGGAGAGGGGGGAGGGATTTCCACCCATT